>NC_030424.2:20465000-20575000 GCF_001660625.3 Ictalurus punctatus | reverse complement strand
ATTTCAGTGTGGTCCAGCTGTGTTCCACTGCCAGTCAACACTGTGCTTCCTCTCCTCTCGCCTCATTCAGGCCAGTTGCTATGGCACTGCGGGCCGCCTTTGAGGCTGACAGCATGAGAGAGTGTGGATGCATAATGAGAGGAATCAAAGCCCAGACCAGCATCACTGTCCTGCAAGCGTCTTACCATCATACCCCGAGCTCCTCTAAACTCCTCTGTGTACTCCATCTAATCACCACTGTCCACACTGTCAGAAAGCTCGTACGTGTGAGTGAGGATGTGCACCGAGATGAAGGACGATACTCAGACACACAGCAGGTCAGTCATAAATACAGAGCTAACACAGCATTTTAGACCACAGGAGCTGTGACACATTTTGTACCTAATCAGTAAATTGTGTCGGCTAGTGGTTTTTTATTTTATTTTTTTATTTTATTTATTTATTTATTTTTTACAGCCAAGGAACAACAACAATAAACACAAACAATTATTTGTTAATCTTAAACTATATTTACAGTTTTATTTGTATGCATTTGTATTAACAGACAATAAGAACAGACAGACAAACAGATGATAACTAGGTACAGTAGATTTACACAGACGGATATAGACAGACAGACAGACAGACAGACAGATAGATAGATAGATAGATAGATAGATAGATAGATAGATAGATTCACAAATAGATGGATAGACAATAATTTGCCAATAATATTTTGAGAGATACCATATTATTTTAAATACATGAGTTTATGAGAATTATTTTGCTAGAGGAAATGGTTGTGATGAAAATCATTTTGGCCACTTTCTTGAAGGACAGAATGTACAGATACTTCAATTATTAATACATTTATGACAACAGAAATCTAGTGTAAGCCACATGGCTGTCTGGAAGAAACAAATCAGTGTGTGCTGTAGCGTGTGCCTGGGTTACACAAGGAGAATGAGGCAATGTCATCCTAAACCAATCTGGTCTCATTTCTAGCTGTCTGCACAAATAAACACTTTAATCTAACACTGTTCACCAGAAGAGGTAAATCCCCAGGACCTGACATCAATCATTCTCCTGCTCTGTCCAGCCTCACATCTGACCAATCAGAAGCCTTCCTTTAATATTGGCACTGCCTACATGTTCACCTCAAACTGAACCCTGCATACAAATGAGGCTCGTGTCTTATTAAAGCTACTGTTCTCCCCACCTGCTGAATTATGAAGAGAGGACAACAAACGTGAATTTCTTTTACTGTTTATGTATAGGACTGATTCTCTGTGCAAAAGAAAAAGCATGCCATCTGGTTCAAGTAGCTGAAGTACTGAGACATATTACATTCATTTTGCTTATTCTGTATGAATGGAGGCTGATTGTGTGATCAGCACATTACCAGGATGTGCCTAAGTCAAAATCAGAGACTACACACACACACATACATGCACAGCTGCACACATACATCCAGCTTCCAACATCAACATACAAATCATCCAACTGCAGGAGAATGAGTCCAAAATCATATATCAGCCAGATGATTAAACACACATGCATATACACTGAGCCATGTCAGTCTTTTTGTTGAAGCTGTCCTGCAATTTCTCATCATGCTGTGCTCAGCCAATTCTAATGGCACTGTCTTTCTGAGCACCTCTTGGGCAGAGGATGGTACATCAGATCCAGGTCTGTCACCTGACATAAAAGTTATCTGAAAGCAAACTATGTTAATGAGGACACAGCCATCATCATCTACAGTGGAGTCCAAAAGACTGTAACCACAATTATTTAAAATGGGAAATAAACAGAATGTTTTAGAATTGTGAAATATTTAAAACAAAGAAAGTAAATATTGAAGAATACAATATTGCAGATTCTGCACTATTTCTAGGTTCTGATTTAAATGTAAGCAAATTTGTGGCATTGACCATGTTAACTGCGTTGTACAAAAGGTCAGATTTTCCCTATGCCTAATCTCTTCCATTGAAGCATGTGTTCAGACGTCTCTGATGGATTTGATCTAAATTGGATTATAGGGTTTTGCACAAACGTGTGGATTCCATTCCAGCTCGAGTGAACACTGTCATTAAAGCAAAAAGGGGACGTACCAAATACTAAGAAACTCTGAAACTCATGTAAATATTTCAAATATTCTTTTCACTCAAGTTGTTGTCAATAATATGATTTGTCATTAAAATTGTTTCATTAAATAAAAAGAAAAAAGTAAAATAGAAGTATTTGCACTAGTGCTCTCAGACCTTTGGACCCCACTGTACATCTAGCACATCCTCTCATCATACTTCATAAAGTTTATGATGATCAGCATAAATACAGAGGTAACATTGCTAACAAAATATCCTAGCACACAGAGAGAAGCAAACAGAAGTGCTCAAATACACTAGCGTACATTCATGGACCAGATAGCTTCATGCTATAACAATATTCAAGCATAACCCTGTGTTTTTACTGCTCAAAGGTCACAGCCCTGCCTGATTTTTCTATTGGTTCAAAAACCAAATTTGCAAAATCACAGCTCGTCTTGTGTCCTTTCCCCTTCGGTTAATTGGCTTTTCAGTGTTTGGTCTCTGCTTCACGTTTAGCTTTTCTGGTGTCTGGCATATCACTGTAGCAAGGGGTCAAAAGTGTAAATGCTATGGCTAAACTGTAACTCTTGGCACCTTTGTAAATACTGGAGATAGTGCTGATGCAATGGCAAAATGAATCACCACATCACTGATAAAGTTTAGCATTCTTCTTATCTTCAGCATAAGCACAGCTCCACAACAACTGTTCTGACCTCTCCAGGTCCATCCCAGATCACATTATTAACATGCATTTATGGATCCAGTGGTCCAGGCTGATCTCATTTCCACTAAAGCCATCAGACTTCATTTTAATAGTTTAATGGGGTGAAAATTCCTTTAAACATGAATAAAAAGACTAGTTAATATTATAGTCCAGTAGGCATTAAAAAGACTGTATGGAGTAAAATTCTCCAGATTTAAATAAAAAATTTCCTTTGGGTATAATATCATACATAATATGAAGCAGTGTTAAGTGTACACGTAACTCTAATAAAATTCAGCATTATAGCACAAAATCACGATTACATTGATCAATTTGTGGAAAAAAATCACTACATTAAAATTGGTGACTGGAATATTATTGTCTGCAACTGAAATAAAGAATGTATTTCTTTGATATGAAGGATAATATGCAACAAAGTGGGGGAGGGGGGGGCCCTTTGGAGCCGCTGGATGCTTCTCTTCTTTATACGTCTGTCCATGTCTATCAGAGCAAGTATTCATACTCGCTCAGCAGCAGCAGCATGACAGATCTGTTACGCCAAACCAAATCTATTACACTCCATCCCCATCTAAAAAAGTCTCACGAATTCACTCAGAGAGTTGTCATGGCTGGTATGTGCTTCTGGTAGATCATTGTGAGGTAAATTGTGGTGGCTCACTAACCCAAAACAACTGGACAGAATCAACAGAAAATGATATATTGTTAATAACAATTATAATTAATTGTTGTAGTCCATTGAAGTTTGGGATATTGAGTTTAGTAAAGGTACACAGGGTTTTAAACTACTGTAAGCTGAACTGATTTGAGGAAGCTGAAGTGTGTTTCTATAGGAAACACGAAGAAGCACTGTTTCTTAACTAAAACATATGGCTGCAAAAATAATACAATGACAATAAATCAAAGAAAATTTTTTTTTTTATTCATTTCCATTAAACCTATGCTAGTAAATAGGTTTATGAAATAACTGAGCTGCATTATGCACAGGTGTCTGTTTATGAGTGTAAACATCATTGGTTATGCATTGGTCAATTTCTGATCATGATTTAAGCCAGAGAAATCCTGCAATACAGATCGTGCGGTAATTACTCCATCACCCAAAAAACTAAACCCGACTGAATCAAATCCAGTAGCCCAGGAGACTTGTAATGTTTTTATCAGACTTAAATCTGTATTCATGCACACACAAATACTCAAAACAGATCACATTCTACTGCAGGTATTACAAATGTGGATATTTGATATTATTTATTTGGTGAGATTAAACATGAAAGCTGTCCTAAATGAAATTGTCCCTGCTTTCTTACACAGACACAGAAATACATCACCGAACACTAAGCATCAGTAAGGGAGATGTGGCATTACCACTAAGGGTGCTAGGCTGTACTGATGCATTTCTTTTTCTTTTTTGCAAACTCATGCAATTTGTGCCTTACATTCCAAATGAAAGATGCAGCCACTACTCTGGAGCCATTTGGTACCCTTATTAAGAATTAATTGGCTGTTAATGAGGAATGTTGACCTTCACTCTCTCCCCTCTCAATATGATACAGCTTGGGCTGGAAAGGCAGGAGACAGAATGAGGATGAAGACAGAGTTGCTCTCTAGACTGCTTCATTAACTGCAGCATACATAACCCTGGATTAGTATTATTCCACCCCATGTCCAGTTCTGACCAAAGAAGCACAGACTCTCAGACCAACAACTAATGGGGTTAATGTTAATTTACAATAGATAAGGAAGGTCCTTAGAGGCTAGATAAGACACGTTGTCTACATCCGCTCCTGCTATCTCTCTACAGTCATCTCACTAGGGATTGAAGCTCTGAAAAAATGAGAAGAGAGGAGAGGAGAGGAGACAGGAGGACATGGTCGGGTACTTTTTCTATGAATATTGCACTTGCCAATGCCTTTAAAAAGCTGACCTGAGTGTTACACTACCACACAACGCACCGTCATCTACATCCAAAGGTGTGTCGGATGGAACCAGCGTCCTAGTGGAGTATTACCTGTCACTTGTGAAAGCAAAAAGCATGCTCAAAATCTCTGACCTCTGCAGTTCCCACAGCACAATGTCAATGTATTTATAAAGCGAAAGGCTCAGGTTACCATCAGGCTGACCTCTCGAGATGGAGCTTCAGAGAAAGAGAGCTGACGCACCAGTTGACGTGATGCACAATGACACGTTCAGAAACGACATGTCAGTTGACAAAAAGGTCGGTATATTGACTTATTTCATTGAAAACACAAAAATGTTGTTATTGTAAACCTCTCTGATTTTGGTCATGGATTATCTACTAGTATATAAAAATACAGAACTCTGTAAGATTAACATGTGTGTGAGTGCATGTGTTTAAGTGCTGTCTCCCTCAGATGTCTATTGACACATGAATTAAGATATTTCAGCACGCTGGTGAGAGACGAGTCCCTTGTGTCCTAAATGACGTGTGCATTTATCATGGGCCTGTTTGCAGATCAGCATACTTGTCACACCGTCAGTAAATCTCACAGAGAGGCTTCTACTAAAGGGACCAACACACCTTTCTTGCTCACACAATTCATGTTTGTACAAAGAGAGAAATACACCCACACCACTTGCTTATATATGGTGTCCCTCTCTGGCACACACACAGTAGTAAAGAACACAAGTACAACAAAACAACACAGAGATATGTTAAAATCAGGAATAACTTTGCCTCCTTCCCCTGCCAAAAAAACTCCCTGGGCCATATTTTAACTACCATAATGCAAATATGGTGTTTGTGGATTTGGCAAATATATTATTGGAATCAAATCAAGTCCTCTCTTTCCATTTAGAAACAGAGAAGTCTGATTGTTCTTAGTTATAATTAGTTGAATAACAATTAATTCAATCTTATTTAGTTACTAGCTAGATGAAGTAACCTATTTATATTTAAACACATTAACAGTGTACATCCAGAAAACTGGTTTGTAAGAAATTAGTTTGCATGAGATTACGAAGATACCCTTAGGTCCCTCCTGAAGTATATGAGACAATAGATCAGAATTTAAATTTTCATTTCCTGATATTTACATGTTGATGTGTTAAAAAACTTAGATGATGTCAATGTTTGTTTGAACCAACCCATTTTTCAAGTGATCAAAATATTGGAACATGACTGACAGATGTTTCTTGTTGGGCAGGTGTGCCCTGATAGATTGAGTGTTTAAACAATTTACAGCTCTGAATATCTACTCTTGGTTTGAGCCCTGGGTTTCACACCTGCGAAGACTGTATTTGTTGATAAAAAAGGATAAACCAACATAAAGAACAAAGAGCTGTCTATGGGAGAAAAGCAAACCATTCTCACACTGAAAAAAGAGGGAAAAATCGAGCCACTGGACAAGCATTGGGCATAGCCAATACATCAATTTGGAATACCCTGAAAAAGAAAAACAACACTGGTGTACTTACAACCAGATATCCAACAGGTTGGCCAAGGAAAACAACAGCAGTTGATGAAGGAAATATTGTGAGAGCTGTGAATAAAATACCAAAAACAACAGTCACTGACATTACCAACAGCCTCCACAAGGCTGTTCGAACTTTGAAGTTCGAAGAAGACTTCAAGAGCATAAATATAGAGGCCATACAACAAGATGCAAACCACTCATCAGCAGTAAGAATCAGAACGCCAGATTGGAATTCACAAAGAAATAAAGTGTGGGAAAGGCCAATGTGTGGAGAAAGAAAGGATCTGCTCACCTCTGAAACATGGTGGAGGTAGTGTCATGGCTTGGGTTTGCATGGCTGCTTCTGGAACAGGCTCATGCAGTTATTGCAAGCATAGGATATGTAACCAAATATTAAGTGTTGTTTACCTTGTCTGTTCCAATACTTTTGCTCACCTAGAAAATTGGGTCGTCTGCCACCAAATGTACCATGTTCTAAGTTGTTTAACACACGCAGATGAAAATCTGATCTATTGTCACATTTACCTTTTGATCTCAAACCCAAATGTCTTTAATGTATAGCAAAAACAAAAGAATTGGCCTTACAGTTCCAATACTTTCCTAGGAATGTATACATCTGTAGCAACTGAGCAAGCATGGAAAAAATTGGCTTATTAGTAGTAACAAAATTAGTAGCACATCCATGGTGTGATGTTATAACAGCAAATTATCCTTGCGCCTACATGAAATTAGAGCCATCTGTGTTTAAAGAGCAAAATCATTGTGTGCTCAAACTACAGAAGTGCTTTATCTGTACAAATATGGCACTCACCTTCTTAATGCATTGCATCTAGAGGAGACAAAGCACTAAATCAGCTCAGACTGAGACTAAAAGTATAAATAATGCAGAACTGCAGTAGGAATTTTGTATTCACCAAGTTGTACCAATTACACGGATCCAATCAACTGTGTAATAAACATGACAGGAGCATGCTGCACAAGTGCTCCAATATGATGCTACATCAAAAACGGCTTTCTGAAGAAAGATCGGTTGTATTTAAACCGACCTTATTGTCTATTGAGTTGAGTATGAAGTTTGTATGCAGTAAGTTTGTAGTATGATATCCTAATATTTTCAGACCGGGTAAAATATCCCTTCAACATGCATTAGATAAAGTGTTTTCCAAATTTGGTGCATTCTTTTTTATCTGGCTCTAACAAAGCAGTTTTAACCTTGTTAGTGGCTTATTAGTGAGTTAAATGTGTTCCAGCAAGAAAAAAACCACTAGAATTTACAATACATGGAAAGCTATGCCAGTTATTAGTAGACTGTTTTCAACAGTTTCTCCCGAGTGATACTGTAGTGATGATTAGTTTTTCATTGCCAATGGCTGTATGTTAATTAGAAGCTTATTATGAATTCATATGGAAGCCACCTCCATGCTCTGTCATTCTCTCTTTCAGATTTGTCTACATGGATTAATCTCAAATACTGAATCAAGCTGAAATAATGCTGAAGGCTATTGTTTAATGCACAAATGCTGCTTTAGAGTGTGTTTTTATCTATGATGGGCTTCTACCTGCCAGCCTCTCAGGGGGAAGGATAATGCAATATCCATTATAAAGCATTAAACTGTCTGTTTATACTACAGAGAGCTGGATGATTGTTTTAGCACATCACTGAGCTCCCTGTACAAGGTAACATGACAACCTTTAACCTTTATTTTTCTTATGAATAATACATGTCAGTTCAGCATTTTCATTCTGCATAATGGTCTATGAGGAAAGGCATTTTCTTCAGTAAGCAACTCTTATAGGTGGCCCATATGTCAGCACTGCAAAAAAAAATAAAATAAAAAAAATAAAAAAAACCTTGACTCTAATTATATTCTAAATAAATACACAGAACTTAGACACACAGACAAACTCAAATGTGCCAAAACTTATTATGTTCATATATCTCTGCTCTAAGCCATACAGAAATTGTACAAATAACCCCATTAGGGTTTATTTCAACCACAAATAATATCTCTCATGCTTTTTTTGTTTGTTTCTAATAGAATATTGTCTTTAAGCAGATACAGTTAAATTAAATCATCATTTAACGAAGACAAGGGTTAAGGTGATCGAGCATGAAAGTGTGTTTTCTAAGGGAATGAGGTAGAAGATTGCATAAGCTGCACAAGGTGATTAAGTGGTCAGTCCAGCATTAGTAACACCATTAAAATCCATTCATCACATCATGCTGCTGGATTTACAGACCAACAGGATGCTTTACTGCAGGAAGACTGGAACCTAGAGGAGCTGAACACATCTGAATTATGGCCATGGCTAGACTTGTGCAGAAATTTATGTACTAACTGGGATTCTGCTTGGGATTCCTTACAAACTCTGCCTGATGAAAATCTGAGATCAGTGAGAGAATGGAAAGGAAAATAGCTGAGAAGAGGTAGGATTTATAGCTTACGCTCCATGAGTTCAGGGATGGCCGTCTCATCCTGTTGTGTCTGACAGAAAGTGCTCATCATGTGTGGAAATGTGTGGAAAGCTGCTTCTTACAGTAGCAATCACCCACATACACAAACATGGCAGGCTAAGCCCCATCGTATATTACTGTAGTCCACACTATTCACACTGTTCAATTTCATAGCTGCATTAAATCCAACTGCACATGAACTGATAAAGTCATAGCACACCCTTCCTCTATTCTCAGCTAATGCCCTTCTAATATTCTGTAGTATGTATAAAATTATGATTTGTAGTTGTTGGGGTTGTTTACTGATTGCTTTCGCTTTGGTTATGGGAAACAGCTGTGTTGTTTATCGCATACTGTGCCATTTCTCTCTTGTTCCAGCTCTTTAATAGGTACATTAAGGAACTGGTGATAGGATATATCAGTAAACAAAAAGGTATGTAAAGCTCTTGTGTTCTGTATTTTTGCATTGCCGCCAGAAAAATGTAGCATAGTCACATATAAACTGATATACAATGCGAGTTTGGTGAATTTTAGAGCAGACACTCATTCCAGAGCTGATCTATAGCTAAATCTGATCTATAGTTTATGACCAGTAAAAAAAAAAAAAAAAAAAAAAAAAAAAAAAAAAACTGGCTGATTCATCAGGGAGGTAACAGAGGCATTTGTTTCGATACAACAAGAAAAATTTGTGGCTGTTGTTATGGTATGTAACTGATGTGTTAGTTGAGCTGGAGGCTAGCTAGCATGCTATACCCTTTTAGCGACATTATGCTCACATACATGCAATAAATATATATGAGCAAGCTAACATTAATTGTACAGTAATTATGTAAAAACAAAACAAAGAGATACCATAACACAATGATTTTCAAGAGGTGGAGACTCCTAGGGGTCTATGAAGCATAGCCACGGTGTCCAAAACCAGGGGGTCATTATTATATTTATTATTGATTTTCAATAGTGATCTGGTTTGAGTTCTCTCTTGAATTAATCCAAACCTCAATAACTGTAAATAATGTCATCTTGGACCTACTGTGTTCTGTGGGTGGAAAGTTCAGGGACAAAAAAATAAATAAATAAAATATTTTATATATATATATATATATATATATATATATATATATATATATATATATATATATATATATATATATATATATATATACAGCCAAAATATATTAGTGTAATGAGTGATGAGTCTAATATCTAAATAGTTGTACATAACATAAATCCATTATGAGATTATCTGTGAAAAATTATAACAGGGGTTCTCAAACAGTTGAGATCCCCTGGTATAACTGATTGACACTGATTTAGCATACATCACATTGTCATTGCTGAAGGACACCTAGTTACAGATTACCAATCATCAGCCAGAATACTGCATTTCAACCAACAGACCAAAGCAAACTGACTTTCATCTGAGTACTAATTCAGATATGACTTGTAGGTAATACAAAATGATCTTTATGTAATAATGCACAAACATTTGTAGAAAATGCACAAGTTTTCCTGTTAAAGTGAAAAAAGAACTGCATATGAATATAAGCTACACTAAATGGCCAGGGTCTCACAGATGGTCACACCTCATATAGGTGTGATGCTCAGGTGTCCACAAACTTTTGGCCATATAATGTAAGTTAAATAACAGTCTACAAATAAAGTTATATTGGTTCAGAATCAGTTCATATGGAGCAAAAGTCCTTCTGTTAGGCAATTAAAGTGAAATTAATTAAAAGTAAAACAAAGTGTGACAGGATCAGGTCTCTGAGGGCTTGACTGCTGTAGGGGAAATTCATGCTCTCATAATGCCTTTAATTAATTTCCTGCTGCTGCATATTTCTTACATTAAAACTCCAGAATATGTAATATGTATTCAGACCACGTATTCAGGTCCAAATACACACCACACATCACTCCAAAAAAAAGAGGAACTCTAGAGCAATTTTCATTTTTATTATCCATAATCAGCCCCATAAACAGATTATCAATTGAGGATGCTGAGACGCTTGAGTGACCTCTGGGTGGCTGCAGCATTCAGCCCTCTGGCACTCCAGTTCTCATACATCATTATCTGTAATGACTGTCGGAAAGTTGTGGAATATGACTTGAGGATGTTAAAGATTTACCAAAATAGAATAGACTGCTTCATTTGAAAGAAATGGCTAACAGGTTTCATAACGAAAATGCAGCACAGGTGCAGGGCCAAATAGAAACGAAGAACAGAGCGGCAAAATAATATGACGCAAGGTGATGTACAGTATCGGATTGATCTCCAGAATGTGTCAGTTCTCTCTAATTTACACGGCAATTCATTCTTTCACATGACTGGCCTTTGGAAAATGCAAATCACTGCAGTGCCTGCAGGACTACCTGTGATTCTACCTGTGATAGAGAAGAGGATGGAGAGAAAGAAACAGGGCTGTTGCATTCCTACAAAGACCAGTAGCCCAGTGGGACAGGATGCTTGCTCTTACATTACACACCAATACTGCAGTGCAGAAGGTTCTCTGACGACAGGCTAAACACTTTTCCTGCACCCTCTCAGACCTGCACTCGTAGAATTCCAAAAACCTCTGCATTCGATTCAGCATCTTTAAGTAAGGTGTATTTAATCAAACACATTCATTGCTACTCTGAACACGCCATGAGTAAAGCTCGTGCACAAGGAAGAGGCTCCATAATGGCTGCAATAATTAAAGGCACATTCTTGCAAGCAAAAACCCAGGACTAATGCGTTTCACAACTGTAATGAGGAACACTAATGAGCTGCATACTGTCTGCAAGATTTACTATGGGTGGGAGGACCCCCCCCCCAACTCTACACACCACACACACAGCAATTAAAGTAACACGGCTCCCCCGAACAACCCCGCCCCACGAACATTTTTTTTAAATATCTGTCCTGAAAGTTCATTAAACACATTACTCAAACTTATAAACGTTAAAACTTATAAACACACACAAATGGAGAATAACTCTGTATCAGGTGTGCAACATATATCTGTACTTTTGCATATGTATTTTATACACTGTCTATTTGAAATTTAATCACTGTACAAATTAAGAGTATATGTTTCTGTCAAAACCTTTTCATGTCCTTGTTTTTTTGTTGCTTGCTTATTTTCATTTTTAACACAAATTTCAAATAATTGCAAGCTGACATCATGTAAAATGTATGTTTGGTGCATTTCACCCCATAATGGCTCTATGGCTAGAAATTCTCTTTAGTTTATTTTGATATATTTGCATATTATATACATATACGTATATTTACGCATTGCATCTTTGTGTTGATTTGCAGAGATGAGCTTAAACAACACTACAGAACTCCTCTTTCTACAGAAGCACCTCTTGGCCACTTTAGAGCTGCGTGAGTGCTGATGTGCTTGATTTGGGTAGTGGAGGCTAACAGACAGGATGTAGGCTGTGGGAGGTAATCCTGCTGATGCAAGAGGTTTAGACATTAGTCCTGCGACAGCACTGAACACACTCTTTAAATCTATTCCTGACGGGAAATATTTGCATAAAAAGGGTGATTCCATAAAACATGTGCTGATGTGCGAAAATCCACCAGGACTCACATCATCTGGGAGAACGTCAGAGGAATGGACATTCTTAAGAACCCACACACACACACATCAAATGTGCTATGCTTACACTGTGCTACTTTACCACCTGTTTATTACAAAACATTCATCAGGAGTCATAACGCTATCTGAGAGGCTTTCAAAGGGATGGAGCTTAAAAATCCCACACACCCCCACACACATTTATGCTACATGTGCACTATGCTGCATCAATACAAATAATATACTGATCTGTCACATAATATACAGATATGTCCCTTTTGTGTAGAAAACTCTTCAGTTTTCTTCATGGTAATGGATGACAAAAGAATTTTACATGTGTGACATCATATTTATACCTCTGGGAAACTGGATAAGGTCAGTGACAAACAATAGTGTTCCACTTTTTTCCAAGGATGTGGTTGGCTCGCTTCACATGTTTCTGAGGCAGCATGTGCTAGCCTTCACCTTCCCTGGTTGATGGCTGTCATATGATAGCGGAGAGCTAACTGTGGAGTGGGAATTGGCAGATGATCTAATAGAGGAGAAAGTGGAGAAAAAAAAAGAAAAAAAAAGTATTTTCTCACAAAAACATCCATTCATTTGCCATACCGTTTATCCTACATCGTGAGGGAGCCTGGAGCCTATCCCATGGAAGGCGGGGTACACCCTGGATGGGGTGGCAACCCATCACAGGGCACAATCACACACACATTTACACACTACAGACAATGTAGAAATGCCAATCAGTCACAAGATATGTCTTTGGACTGGGGGAGGAAACCAGAGTACCTGAAGGAAACCCCGGAGGCATGTGGAGAACATGCGACATTCGAACCCCCAACCCTGGAGGAAACGTGCTGACCACTAAACAACAGCTTACAAAAACATGTTATTTCTTAATAGTTTAATAGAAAGTGCAAACAATCAATTAAATGTCTGATTTATACATTCACGTTTGCCAAATATTTTGAAAGGTACCAGAGTCTGGAATTAACTGTATCTCAAATGTAAGTACAATGTGCTTTGGTTGATTTGACATCAAAGCTTCCCATACAGTGTATATAGAAATTCTACACCTCTGTAAAAATTGCAGGTTTGTGTGATACCAAGATAAATTGTTACATTTTTAAATTAAGACATTTTTCACCTTTAATATGATATAGCAACCAACAAAATTCAAGTGAGAAACAAATAGAAATGATTTAGGGGGGGGGGGGGGGGTAAAGGAAATTAATATGATATAGCAACCTTTAATATGATATAGCAACCAACAAAATTCAAGTAAGAAACAAATAGAAATGATTTAGTGGGGGGGGAGCTTATAATAACCTGCTTGCACAAGTGTGCACACCCTTTTATAACAGGGCATGTGACTGTGCATAAAATTAACCAATCACAAACTCATGTTCAAAAGTAATTATCATACACCTGTCGTCAATTAAGCTATTCTGATTAACCTCAAATAAAGCTGTTTCTGGATTTGATCTGACTGCTGAAGCCAAGGTCCTCAAAAAGCTAAAAAGCATGTATGGGATCTCACTGTCAAAAGTTAACAATAAGGAGAGGGATATAATAGAAGATTGTTCCTCCAACATTGATGAAAGGACAAGAAGGAAACTTATCAAGGAGCTACAGAAATATCTGGCAAGTGCTAGTCAACATGCATGTGACAACAGTCTCTATTATTCTTCACATGTCTAGCCTATGGGGGTAGGGTGTCTAAATAGAAACCAAACCATGTGGCAAAATGTATTATGGTCTGATGAGAACAAGGTAAAACTTTTTGGGCATGATTTTTAAGATATGTTTGGTGTTCTAGTCAAGATGGGAATTATGGATAGCTCCAAAGACCAATCTATTTCGGCACAAAACCTACAGGTTTCTGTTAGAAAGCCAAATGACCCAAAGTATAAATCCAAGTCAATAAAGGAATGTCTTCAGAAGAAGATGATCAACATTTAGGAATGGTCCAGTCAGAGCCCAAGTCTAAATCCTATTGAAAACCTGTGGAATAACTTGAAGAGGGCAATTTGATAGCTCTGGAGCTTTTTTTGCAAGAAAGAGTAGAATAAAATTGACAAATCAAGATGCGCTACATTGGTAGACTCTTACCCCAAAAGACTGAGTGCTGTACTGAGTACTGCATTGCAAGCAAAAGGTGCTTTAACGAAGTATTAGTTAAAGGGTGTGCCGCCAAGTTATATGAAATTTTTTCTTTTTTCCCCCTATTTTTTTTTTCTCACTTGCATTTTCTTCATTGCTATTACATTAAAAGTGAACAAAGATCTGACATGATTTATCTTGGTTTAATTTTTTTTTTTACATCACAAAAACCATAAACCAACATTTTTAACAGTGGTGTGTAGACATTTTATATCCACTGTATACAAAGCATCAAAAACCTTAGCAGAACAGGATTTTTTTCCATTTCATATTAATGCAGATTTCATTTTGTTCATTTGTGTGTTTTCCGCAGATTTAGTAGTATAAATACATGGCATTAAAATTTATACTCATTAATGATTCACAGGAGCAGAAATGGATGTGCTGGAGTAAAGGCTATTTACAGTGTTTGAAAACACTAACAAAGCTAACACACACAGTCATTTAGATTTAGAGTATAACAGTATTTATATGCACGACTACAGGGCAAAGCAGGCTATGTGATATGTATCGACAGCAAGAGGTCTCCAACATGGCTGGCGTAAGTTTCAGCAGGGTGTTACATCATGCAAGCCTGCAGACTCCTGCTATGAATGTTCATGATGTGTCATTTATTTCACAGCGTATAAAATAAAAAAAATGGGGGGAAATATTGTCCATGTCCTCTCCTGCCCTGCTCAGACAGCCTATTCCTTAAAGCAGAGCTCATTCTACCAATTTAATCATACCATGCTGATAATATTTGGATTATAGGATTTGCATTGTTTCCAGAGGAAGTAGGCCAGCGGTTTTAGGAGACATGAAAATGAGTGAATGATTCAGGAAGAGGGAGGGCAGGATTAGATAGACGCCGGGCCATGCTCCTCGGCTCTAGCAGGAGGATAACACGGCCACTTCGCTTTGTCACTTCGGGCTTTTTCAGCATCCAACACTTGATTAATAAAGCTCCGTCACAGATGACGCCCAAAAAAGTAGCTTCTTTACCACAAATCTGAGATATAACAAAGATACAGTGGCAACAATGAGAATTTAGGTATCTCTCAACATTACAGGGCATTCGTGCTCAGTTATTTTTGTCTTTTTGTTAAGAATTAATGGCCAGTATATGCACCAATGTTCTTCCATTTTTTCAGATATGTGTGAACACCAGTAAGCCATAGGAGAGGTATGCTGTGTCACATATATGAGCGCTCCTGTTGCTCTGAGCCCTACTGTTCCTCCTCTCTGTGTCTAATCAGCAGTGTGTGTGTTTCTGTGCTATTTCAGGTACGGCAGCTTTAGTCAGATCAATATGCCCAGAAAGAACATGATGCTCGCCTTCACCTTCCACCGCAGTGCGGAGAAGAAGAAAAAAAGCAGAAAACAAAGAACCGGCAATCTCCACTACACTCCACAGCCATTCCCATGTATACCCTCATCAAATTATGAGGGTGAATTAAAGCTTGAGCTTATTGCAGCTCTCTCACACACAAATACATCTCTTTGTCCCTTAAACTCCAAAGATCCACAAGACTTATATTCCTTACTCTTATTCTAAACACACTCATAACCTCATAACATTACTAATACAGTTTCTACTCCCTTCACTATAATAGTAATTGTATAGTAATTACTAATAATGTGCTTTAAGATGAATAACTGAAGTGTATGCTGGGATTTATGAGTCAAGGAAGTAACAGTATGACACACACACACACACACACACACACACACACACACACATACACACACACGTAAGTCAAAACTACCAAGAGCAGGCACTTTTTATAACCCTGCTGACAGTAAAGTATAAAAATGTACAGCATTTTCAGAATAGCTGTATGTATCAAACTAAAATTTCAATATGGTCCCTCAGAGGATTAACTGATTAAATTGAATTAGCAGCTTATACATCATTTAGACAAAGATGTGTAAAACAGTGAAGGGACACTCAGTGCCTCCAACTAAAGAACATGTATAGGAACTCACACAGTTACACCACAGAATGAGAGACTTGCTGTTGTTGCGAGTTATTCCTTCGACAAGAAAGACAAAGTTGTACTGCACAAATCCCTTAGAAAATGTCCACCTCAAGCCGACATAATTAAATAGGAGCTTTCGAATGGATCAATGATTGTTTTGTGTAGAAGATTATAGATTTTAAATCTGTTTTTGGTTTCTGACTTGTGGAAATGTTTTACAGGTTTCCTGATGTCTCCTGCAGAAATTCCTCTCCGTAATCCAATGCTAACGTACTTTCCTTCAAAAGGAAATCCTTCAAAATATGTGTTAATTACTAATGCAAACACTTAAATTTGCTCAACTTTGTGACAGATATGATTTGTATCAATGTTTTGGAATTTCCAGTTTAATAATTAACATAACCACAGCGATTCATATAAAGTTTGCCATTTATGTGTCTGCCATATATTTCCATTTTTAAATAAATGATCATTTATTTATTTATTTATCAGCAGTGTATTAGTGATGGTCAAGAGATCCTGAATTCTGAACATAAAGACCTACAATTACTATGATAACGAAAAATATGACATATTATTTCTTGTTTATTGATTATATTTTGAACGACATCTAGCACAGCCAAATTAACCCTGCACACCCAAATCTCTGCCACAGCTGGAAGCTGCACACTTAGAGCACTACAAAGAAAAGTGTTTTACCAGGCATGTCCCTGTGAGGAACACAGCAGTCTAGGTAGAAGAAACCATCTATTCTTACTTTGTGTATCACTTCACACTTTCTATAGATCTCTTCATATCCCAATAGCTTTTAACTTTGTACACTGCTGTGGTTTGATGTGATATTTCCTCCTCTCTATTCTCTGTGATTTCAGTGGAACAGAGAAGGAAATGTACATGTACAGCAAACAGATCTAGTGGTTTTTCTCTGACCCTTGAGTCATGTTCCTGACAGGAAAGGTTCCACAGAGGTTTGGCATTTTCCTTCTGTATGCCACAAAACCACAGCGCTGCACTTATTCGTATTGGCCTCAATAGGGGGTCAAAGCCATTAGGGACACAACATACCCTCATCTGGTCTCACTCCCCACTCCAATCTGCACTGCTGGTCATTATTAAACAGGGAGATGGATGTTCTGCCATTTGACTGTCAACTCCTCGCACTTTATTACAAGGTTACCTGGCATGTCACAGCACATGGCTGCTCCCTGTTTTACAGCTCCATCTGCTTGCTGTTTTATAGCAGCCCTGTGTCTTGCTCCCTCTTCCTCTGCAGTGTGCACAGAGACAGAAGTCCAATGAACATGTTTATAAATCCCTCTTTTCTAAAAACCACTTGGTGACTGACAGATACTCCATATTCCAAAGACATTAAGCGTTGTTACATATTAACGTACAGCCTTTGGCAGCTTTAATATTTTCTCTTCTTTTTTTTTTGGCTTCAATTGTGTCAAGCGATATCTAATGATTCTACTAGCTTAAGGGGGATGATGGCAAATGATGGAATTCGCTCAGCATGGCCATCAGGCTGCTAATGGTCGAACAGAGGCATACTTTCACATCACAAATAAATCACAATTACTCTAAAATAGTTTATTTGAGTGAAAATAAAACTCCTCCTTACTGCCTTTTGCCTGTGTAAACCCACACTCTGAGACCTGCTATAAAGGGACAAGGGAGAGGAATTATTTCCCCCACCTTCTCTGCAGAAATGGCCTTTTATCCAACATGTCTCTGAGGAAAACAGTGATGGAGAAGCAAATAAGAAAAGGAAGGCGTTTGGAGGGAGGGGGGCGGAGGGGAGGGTCATGGGAACAAAGCGGCTAAAGGATCAGATGGTAATGTGGCAGGGGTTGTAATTAATCTCCAGGTTGGTGAGGAGGTGTGCAGTGTGTCTGAGCTTAGTCTCACACTGCCACTCCTCTAGGGCCCTTGGGGCCATGCTTCATTCTTATTTATGAGCTTCCGCCCTGCTGCCGCACAACAAGGCATTGATCGCTCAAGGTCAGGTAGGAGACACAGCTCACTGAGGAACATGTAACTGTACACTACATATCCAGAGTTGGCTACAGTCAGAACCTGTTCAAGAGAGATTCGTTTTGTAAACGCAGCTGAAGCCCTTTAATCTAAGACCTGCTAATCTGATAAATTGCCTTAAAACAAGGCTTCCTCAAAAACAATGGGACACAAAACTCACATAGTAAAATACAATGATAAGGGCCTGCTTCCCTTATCAAGACACGAACACAAAAATAAGGCAACAAGCATCACCACTCTGTTTCAGTGCTAATCTGGTGCAGAGCCATGCAATTGTAAAAAGAGGTTTGATTAGAGTGAATGCATTATTAAGAGGAATAATTAAGTGCTGCTGCAAAATCCAAGCAGCTCATCTCATCCCCTTTAAGATCCGAGTGCGTGATATGTGATTAGATTTCACTTTAGTGCCTACTGATATTTTAGTTGCAGAAATAACCCAGTGGCTCACATAATATTTAATAGACATATTTTCTGTCTTCACTATTATATAAATACAGAAATATTTTATTTTGATGTTTTGGGGAGTGTCACATGGAGACTTGGATACATGCGTAGGCATGTAGAGTCAGACAAAAACAGGCAAGGGAACAAATATTCTGATACCAGAGTAATACCAAACCCATAGATTCGAAGGATATACATGTGAAAATTAACCAAAGGTCAATAATGAATATAGGCAAAATGACAAATGTATTTGCTAAATGGGATGCCCGTGCTCACTGAAGCCTCACTTTCACACGATTCAAGAGAATTTGTCTATAGATCTGCATATACATAACAGTGGTTACACACTGAATTAATCTTAATTATTTTTACGTACAAATGTTGATGTTTTCGTGTAAACGCAATTCTGCTCATCAGAAGACTTCCAATATGACGGTTTTTAAAGCAATTCACTTTTATCTAAAGTTTTATTTTACTACCTGTTTTTTTTTTTTATTAAGCCTGTGTAAAGGTATTTATTTAGTATTTGTGGTGATTATTATTACATAAGTTACTGGAATTTGTTTTTTGAGAGAGGTGGAGCATTTATATTGTAGGCTTACATCACACACAAGAGAAGACGTAATTGTGTGATTGCACACTGAATAAACATCAACTAAACCGTTATCGCATGAATCACTTGCTTACGCTGTTTTTGCATTTATTTCTTACAAGGAGTCTTGGGCATGTTGATGATCTTTTATATATATATTTTGTCTGAGGATTTTCTTTAGACTCATTGTTTCTCATTTAATTTAATATTGTTCACTTGGATTACTACTTATTATTTCATCAGTTATGAGAATATTTTTGGGAGAGGTAGAGTATTTATACAGTATACTTTTGTAACCCTAAAATAAAATTACTTTATTGTAGTATACTGTAAGAAGCACCAAAACTCAGCATCTCCTTTAAGTGATGCATCCTTGATTCCTCAATCCTACTTCCTTCAGCCTGTGACCCAGAAATCAAACAAACAAAGTGTGCCATCTTTTTTAAAATGCATATGTATAAAAATACTTCTCAACAGCACCACGGTATAAAATTGAACTAATCCCTCTAGTGTGTATACACATGTATGAATTTTTGCTCTGCATTTTATTGCCAGCTACAATGGGCTGACTCAGATTCAGGTTCAGTCTCCGCTCCACTGCTGCGCATTCATTCCTGTCTTCTTCCTAGACATGTTCTCCTTTTAAACACAAACTGAATGATCACACCTTGGTAAATCAGCACACAGGAACATGTTGACACTTCGGCCAAGTTTATGGGATCTTTGCTCTCTGGAACTGAAAGAATGTGTTAAGGTCAATGTGAAAGCACTGAGAAGCAATGTCCAGATGCTATGACACATCTCTGGCCTGATTTCATAATCCTGTCCCAATGGCCCCAGGTTTCTGTGCCTTTTTGGAAAAGCTCAGGCGTGACTGAATCAGACTACAGCATAGCTATAGCTGGGCTTAGTCACCTTGCACTGGGACATCTCCTGGCCCTAATTCAATGAACCTAACTGACATTGGTACACACTTCTGCAGCTTTGTTCATATGACTTTCCTGGAGTGTCTCTTCTACACAAGCATGGGACACATGACTCATTTCCTAGTAATACTGCTAGTGAATGGACTCCCTGATTAAAGGGGAAAAACTGCTTCATTCAAATGCTTTTAAAATTCTACTCACATCAATTAGCACGCTTGCCATTTTTCCATTCTCTTCCGGACCTTCAATTTGTTTTACCCAATATTCAGACTGGTTTATGACACAAGGGGGCTGCCTTGACTTCAGGATGCTTCAAAATAAAGCACAAGGCTTAGTCATTTTTCTTTCCTGAGAAACAATAAAGCAGTGAGATTCTCGTTGCTGTGTAATTCCTCACTCTCCCAGGTGCAGGCCTGTTGTCGGGTTATGCAGTGGAAAAGACCTAGCCAAATACATGGCAAGTATAGTTTTGAGAACAGTGCACATTATGAAGGTTTCCTTTAAAGCAGTACTCAAAATCTTAGCACACTATTTTTTATTTAAATAAATCCACATTACCAATTAAACACTGCATACAACAGAATACTCACAATTCAGCACAAAAACACTCAATTTGTTCAGTTTGACATCCTATTAGTGTTGGTTACATCAACCTACATAAAAAGCCAACGTTTTCATGGCAAAGTTATAGAGAGAGAGAGAGAGAGAGAGAGAGAGAGAGAGAGAGAGAGAGAGAGAGAGAGAGTCAGTAGTTTCACACTAACATGGTCCTTACATTTCTGCTACATGGTGTCATAAAATCATCCAAACATAGGGATGCACCCACAGACATACAAAATGACTAATTCAGAAGTCATAATGCCTTAAACTAGTTCTGTCATGTTATTTAATGCATAGTGAAAGCTTGTTAAAGCTTAACATCATGTCTTCATGTATTTCCTTTAGTGTTTAGTTTTGGGCCATAAATGGGAACAGGAAGTGACTTTCTGGTCCATGACCCTGGTGTATTCTCAAGGGAGTGTGTTCCGTCTGTCCTTGAGGAGAATGAGGCAAGGCAAGATCTCAGCGCTGATAGTAATGCTTATCTGGTGTCAGGTCATTACTGGATTGTAAAGCTGTCCTGTTCTACATGACGCTAAAGCAGTGTCCACACAACTATTTAATGGCATTATTGTTGAGTTGATAAGATTGAACATGATTATAAACATCCAGGGCAAGGAGGCCATTAAAATCAATGAATGAGAACACAGGCTTTACATCTAAGCTTAGTGTGGCAGCTTAATGATCTAACCATACTTTGCCATTTTTATTGTGTAACCATCAGAACTATAAAGATTCTAAAAGCTTGCTTATATACGAGTTATGATTTATGAATTGACAAAGTACCTTGAATTCAAGAGAACAACCTGTTTTAAAGACTGTATACTGAATGTACTAAACACTAGTCACAATAATCTGGTGACTCATTTAATAACCGATTATTCATTATATTTTAGGAAAGTCTAAAATAATGCAGAATCCACACATCTGCTTTTCTCTTTTATTAAACGACATGGTGCATGTGCCAAATTTCACATCTGTGTATTGCATCCAATTACTCATTTCATCACAGTGCAGCACTAACTGATAGCCATCAAAGCACTGCTGATGGGGATAAAATGACCAGTGTGACACTGCAACGCAACCGGATGGCCATTAGAAATGAGATATGGCTAGCAAAGGAGAAATGTGGAGGTGGGAGAAGGCAGGATTAGCACAGCTAGCTGCACTGTTGAATAAATTATGAGATGTGGGTGTTGCCATTGCACCGTACATGCCTAACACACAAGAAGACCTCACTTTCTCTTTTGCATAACATCTTTTCTGGTAGGGTTAATTAAACCCAGTGTGGTTACTGAAGCTCTTTCTCTTGCTAATGAATCAGACATTTAGATAACATAATGACACCACAGTCATGGCAGGAACTAGAATATATGATTACACCCATCCTGTTAAATATGAATTATGTCCATGTTTAATATGTATTGATAAGGAAAATGTGTCAACATCCTCATGTGTTATAATTCTGGAATATATTGTGCTTGCCTTCCTAAAATAAGCAGCTGTTATGATGCTGCAGTATAGAAGATTTCCCCCAGGGTTTAATTATTGAGGATAGGCTCAGACCCAGGCTGCTGAGTTGCTGCTGGCAGATCCTCCTGTCCACCAGCTAATGTGGTTTGGGAGTGCTTTTCTACTGAGCCTTTATCTTTTTACTTCTGCAGTCTAGACACAAGAGTTTGTAGAACTCTCCTTAATTTAATTGTAATATGTTTTCTTAGCAAATGTGTATGAAACATAAGGGTGGGATAGCTTCTTTCACATATTCACTTTTCAATATATTATATGTAATTATTTCTAGACAGACAATTTTGTATGATTGCTGCTCAACTGATCATTACTCTGAAAATCACGGTTATATATTTTAAATAAATTATTCTAGTGTGTTTTTTTTACTTCTCCAACCGACAGCAGGTTTTCCCTAACCCCCCCCCGGTTAATTTATATTCGTAAGCTTACTAATAGCACTCAATAAAGGGAGGAACATTTTGCACATCATTCTGCAACCTCTTGATGAAGAAAGATGTTTTCTGATTGAATGGCATGAAACCACATGCTTGGATTTGTACTGATCTGTACAACTTCAAGACTGAAGATATGCCCACCATAGCAGAAGCCTCATATAACAGTGAAAGGGTAAGACCTCAAGGCAGTTGACAGCTTCACCTACCTGGGCAGTACTCTCTCACATGCCGCCAACATGTGGATCTATACTTGGACTTGGATTTACACCAGCTATGTCAAGCAGCTCAAGCACTGGCTGGCTTTGCAGACTTCTGCACATTCAAATGTGGGACAAAATCCCTGACACAGAAGTTTTGAAATCCCCAGCATCCACACCCTCCTGCAGAAGGCCCAAGCAAGATGTGATGGCATATAGACTGGACACCCAAAAGCTCCCTGCCAAAACAGCTGCTATATGGTGAAATATGCCAAGGCATGCACACAGTTGGAAGGCAGAAGAAATGGTTCCAAGACTGCCACTCTCAAATACTTTGGCACTGATACTGCCGGTTGGCGGCACTTGCCCTCAACTGCCCAACCTGGGGCAACAAGATCACCAAAGGAGTCCATGCAACAGAAGCAAGACAGAGCAGGGCAAAAGTGAGCCACACACAAGGCCTGAGCATCAGCCTCAATAACATACCAACATGTGGTAGGTCCGGTCTACCTCCAGACACACCATCCCCATCCCTAACCCAAAGCAGTCATGGTCATTTTTAACCAGCAAAGAGCAAACAACAACAAAATAAGTATGAGAAGCTGGGAGAACAGTTGTAGTTTTGCCTAAAATGAACAAATTCAGATGTCATGAATAGTTCTGACATTGGGAGACAATGAAATAGGTTTTTGTCAAATCTGAACTGAAGAAACCATTCAAGGCACAAATTTACATATTTCCTTGTGCTGCTGCTTAATTTCTTATAGGGTAAAAAAATAGGAAAGAGTTTTTAATTTTGTCAACACACCATTTAAGAAGGAAACTGGAGAACCCAGAGGAAACCCATGGAGACATGCGGAGAACATGCGAAGTTCCACACAGACAGTATCCCAAGTATCATGACAAAACCAGGGACTTTTACCTGCCACACAACCCTAATTCACGCTTCTTTTACATTCCATCTCAGTGTTCCATCTACACAGAAAACCTCTCCTCTCATCCAAAATTTGAAGAAATGTACATCCTTGCAATTTGTCTCTCCAGCACTATATGCTTCAGCTCACGTATGCACTGTGATGTGTGTGGCGTATTAAAGCATGGCTGCTTTGCTCTGTGTGTGTTTGCAAACCTCTCAGTAGCAGTGACAGTGAGAATGGCTTTGTGGGATAGTTGTGGTGACAGTGGCCTTTCCCTCTGCCGCATGTGCTGTTTGAGCTGGAGTCCATGCTGTCTGCTGGCATTTTCACATGATGATCTCCCACCCTGGTCTCAGGCTTCATCATCATCTACACTAAACCCTCACCCTCCCTAACACAAGAGAGGCTTGCACCTGCTCCAGTACCTGAAAATATCACCTGTCAATATAGTGTGGTTATATAGTTTTATATAGATTTAAACATCCGTATGCCAGTTTGATCCATGCAATAAAGAAAGCTTCTCAGGAATAATACATTACAGTGTTTACATGAGTAAGTCAAAGGCAGCTGCCTGTCAGAACAGTGCATTATAGGGGATTAGAATGGATAGCTGTGGGTAGACATATTAAACTCAACCCAGTACTATCAATTACAGTCTCTTGAATAATTCATAAACTACATTTAAGTTACATATATGAAATTCAAACAGCATGAGGAAGAATATTGTGCACTGACCTAATCTGACCTAATCTCAGAAGTATTCAAAGCAATGGCAGTATTTCCCTGGATTATTGATGTCTACAGGATGGTAATAAAATTAGTACGTCACCAACAATCCTTCTTCGCTTTAGCTCAATAATCTGAATTAACAATATATTTAGCACTTTTAAAAATGATCACAAAATTTATTGCTTTAGTAGATTAAAATATCATTATTTACTGCTATCATTCATATGCTGAATCTATCATCAAAATACCTTTTTTTTTAACAATCTGACATTAAGTCAATTTTGAATAGTCTACAGTCAGAACTAGAATGCATGTACATTGGTAGTAAAAATACACAACAGAATTTACGTTACATGCGTTGTGCTAACTAAAATGCACTCCTACATTTCAAGTCTTATCGTAAAAAGACCAGGCATTAGCAAAATTCTTCAGCAAACCTAGAAACTCCTAGAACTTACAGGTGCCAAAGAAGACACAAGGAGGCTTGTTACTGTATTTCGTTGTACTCTGCGTTCGCATGCACTGTCCTGGACATGTATCGATTTGTACAAGAACGAAGAGGAGAAAAATCAATAACTTTTACATGAATGCACAATGAGCAGATGCTGCCCTTCCTCAGGCAGGACCTGTGAAACATTCCCATGAGCCTTCAGTTGTCACTCTGCTGACGCCGGGAGGGTGAAACACCAACACTGCAGCAGCGCCATGCTGCTTTGAATTAAACAGCAGGATTAAATGAAGATTTGATACCTTTTGAGAATTAAGGTTGACTGTGGCTTAAGGTTTGCAATATGAACGTCCTTAATTCACTTTCTGCCTTTATGGATTAATCTGCCACTGATTCGTTTTGGAATAGCTTAATAAGAGCAGGCTGACGGATTACTACGGACAAATAGTACATGCAAACTTCAGCTTCACATGCATGTGCCGTTCAACACTGTACACTAACGAGTAACCGCCTAATGGTGCAGAAGATTTACTAGAATGGCAAAACAAGTCCTGCTTAAAGCAGAAGGTGTATTCCCAACTTACTGAAATATCAAATGCTTCCCAAACACCCACTAATTAAAGCTTATTAGCTCTACATAAATTCAGCATGCCTGTCAGTGGTGACCTATTCCTATTCAACTCCTTGATGATTATATAAACCCATCACATGAACGGTCCTTCCACTGTAGTGTATGTGTGGCCTTGTCCTGTTTGAAAAGCACATTAGTAATCTCTCGTGTGCAGGCAATGTGGCACGACCCTGCTAATCCGGCTTTGTGGCAGGAGCCTAGCTTTGGTTGACTCATGGCACTCAGACCTATTTAGAGCGTCTCATTAGGAAGCACCAAACAAGTGCAATGCCAGGCTGTCTTGTTAGGCGAATGGGACCTGCTATGCTCGGCTGCACACTCTCTCCCTCACCCCCTTCCCTCTAACACAAAGAGGTGAAAGCAATTACAATTTCAGCACAAACTGCTCTGTTCAGTGACGGGTAATTCTCGGGAGTTTCAGAGCACTTGTGGCTAAGCTCCATCCAGTCAGGGACAAGCGGTGTTGTGGACGTACACGGCTAGTATGCTTAGATACTCTTACAAAACTCTCTATTCCTAGATTTATCCAGAAAATGTAACCTGTAAATTTAATTTTTGCACCAAATAAGTAGACTGTGACCAAGACTTGAGTGTGTAACCTTCAGCAGATAGAAGTGTGACATGCTCAAGTCCCAAGAGAGCTGTCTCCAACTCAGGCCTGGGCAGGCCACTGCCTCAGGAGCCAATTTATTTAAGACATGAATCAGAATGCATTCTCATTCCTTCCGATTACAATATAATAATCTGGGCACTCGTGCATGTATGATTGGCACAGTCTCACCGAGTTTGATTCAGATGAGAAGCATTCACATACCATACTAGTGTCACCATGAACAAGCACCAACAGCATTAAATGAGGTCAAGTAAACAACAAGACAAGAGAGCTTTATTAACTGTGTCTCTCAAAACATCTCACTCATGCAATATGCACCAGCATCAGCTTCCTTTTACTGATTCCGCACACACAGTTCCATTTGGCTATTGTACATAGTATGTCTTTGCTTATAAAGCAGAATGAAGGTGGTTCTACTCTAATCATGAAACCTCAGAATAATTCAATAAAACTGTTAAAAATAAAAAGACAAAATAATAAACTGTTCATAAAAATGTTCCTCTGCCACCCCTATTATCCTAATTTCACCATCAATAGCTATATTTGCTAATTGCTAGCCTGAGAGATCACTTTCACATTTCTACAAGAATGAGATTGATTTACGTACATTCAATTTATCCAGTTTACAGCTATTTATTCAACTGTAGTCAACTTTGTCAAAATTTGCCATAAAACCCCGTTTTAACGATTAGCTAAGGTTGCTAGCTGACACAAAGGCTGACTTACAACCTTCCAATCAGAGTTCTAATCTTTTTAACGACCACAGCCCTCAAGCTCAGTGGCATTTATGATTGGTTTCTTTCACTGACAGAGAATGTAACTAAATGCTGTAACTCCTGAACATGCTAACTGCACTAAAAGCAGCAGCTGATGTGCACAGTACCAGTACATAGAGGAGCAATAATTAGGTGTCTACTTATTTATATTCTTAGAGATTTTTTCCTTTGCCTCTCCCATACACATTAATTTTCTCTGAATGTGAACTCTACAAGCCTGTTGTGTCATATGTATGCAGGTTAATTGCCAAGTCTAGAAGAGTGAGAAATAAAGCCAGATTTTCATCCTTTCATCAGTATCTCTTACACATTATACTACACCTCTGCCATGATAGTTTAAAATAATCAACATGTCCCTAATACACTCATGCAGAAATATACATGCAAATTTATAACTATATTAACTATAAATATCTATCAAGCCATCTCTTCCTTGTGTGAAAGAGGATGTATTGAGCAGGGTTATTGGTCACTGTTCATTACTGCACTTGGATCAGCACAGCAGGAACAGTTGCACTGAGGGAAACACAGCGAAGGGAAAGTCTAGGCATGCTGGCTCCAAGTGAGCTGCTCGATACTGTTGTAGTCACCAGACTTCTCTCTCCCAGAAAAAAGGCAGGGTTTTGTTTTTTGTTGGCATTCCAAGGATTTCTGTGAAAAACTAAAATGTTCCCACAGAAATGTGTAACTTTCAGATGGCTGAAGGGAATCGTATATTTCTTGAAAGAAAGAAATAAGAACTAAAGATGGATGTATATACGCATCAACCTCACAGAGCAAAGGAAATGATTGATGCAAATGCTACATCCAAGTGCTCACATGCAGGAAAAAACACTCAAAAAAATCCAAATACTGTATGTCAGCCAGTCGGTTATATCTACTGCTAAGATATTGCCATTTATAACTGACATCTAATCATGTATCATTGTAAAAATGTCACTTATTCGATGCACACTGCACAACGTAAAAAGAACGAGAGGAGCTCATTTAACTGCTTTTCATCTGATCACACAACTTTCTTTTGTATTCAAAACCTTTTTACATTTATGACACGCTTTGCCATTGCCACCTGCACAACTGTATCCAAAATATTCCTGCCACACCCACATGCACTAACACGGTGAACACTGCCCCAATTAAGGATTTGCATTACAATCACAAAAGCAGAATGTGTGTTCTAGTGCTAAACTCCTGTCGCATCCTCATTCATTTAACATCTAAATCATTTAACTAATCATTTAACTCTAATTTAACTCTATTAACTCTTTAAATGCCTCTCTTATTATTCAACTTTGACCATAATCAAACAATACTGTAGCTTGTACCATCACCCATTGTGTGTGTGTGTGTGTGTGTATACACACATACACGTCACTCTACTGACAGCTCCGTATTTCCTAGTATTTCTTTGTCATAAGTCTAATAGCAGACTCAAGGACCCAATCAGCTCTCCAGCTGGACAGAGCTCTTATTATTTACTACTCTATGTAAGATTGCTCAGAATGTGTGACCCTGATTTAGATCAGACTGACAGCCAAACACACGCTTCCTCAGTCAAAGTTTTGCTATACCTGGAAGACTCTGCTCCTTACTGATGAACCACAGGCACTACTTTACAAACTCTGCTGAAGACAAACAGCTCCAAGGTTGTGACAGGGATCTTCTCCCAGTGCACATACCGAGCAGCGCGCACACACACTGTCCTGCTGAGATTAAACAGACATGCATATACACTATTCACTTTATTCTCACTTCTATTTCCATAATTAATGATAAACAGATACATTGAGTCAAATTTAGACCATGCCATTAAATTGGAGATTTAAGTCCAACACTTATGTCAATATTTATGTGGAGAAAGTTATGTGCATTCAGAGATATCTGTATTCTGTTCTTAAGATGTTCTGTGCTAGAGTGACAGATAGGAAAGTTGTGTGAACACAGCTTCAATAATCCATGAGCTCAGAGGAATCTGAACTGAATGACTGTTTAATAAATTCAAAATCCTCCAGCACTAAGGACAAAGTTTTTTGGAAAGTATCTCTCAAACACCGTATAATAAGTGATAATTATACATTGTCAATGCTCTTTCCAAACCCCACACACAAAAAAAAAAAAATATATATATATATATATATATATATATATATATATATATATATATATATATATATATATATATATAAAATAAGTACCAGTTATGATTAAATATGAATGCTATCTTTGACATATTTTGTGTCTTCAAGTATTGTTTCTTTGTACTTTATAGCACTTGGTTTAAATATACCTTTCCAATGACCTGTCTGGCCTTGGTCCTTAAATAGTGTGTAGGAAGAGAAAAGGGAAAGAGTCTATTTATAGCTTGCCAGTGGCTGTTGTGTGATTATCCACATATACCTGCCCTTAATAAGATCCCAGCTGGGTTTCTCAGCAAGAGCATACAGCGAGCCTGCATACTGTCAGCAGTGACAGTGTACTGCGAAAATCAAGAAACTACACACACCTATTGCAGCAGCGGAGCAGCTATTTATAGCAGCAACACACACACAAACAAATTCAAATAATATATAGTGTATCTACAACATCTAGAATTTACACAGTGCATTTTACTGCAGCAGGTAGGAATTACCGATACAGTGCTGTGAAAAAGTACTTGCTGATTTCTTCTGTTTTTGTGTATATCTCATACTAAATAGTTTTAGATCGTCAAACGAAATAAAACAAAACAAAGTCAACCTGAGTAAACACACATTACAGTATGTATGTATGTGTGTTTTTATTTATTTATTGAAATCCAACAAATCTCTCCTTAAAATCTGGTTGTGCCACCTTTAACAGCAATAACTGCAACCAAACACTTCCAATAACTGGAGATCAGGCTATTACTTACTTCTAGGACTAGGACTTCCACCTATGCTTTGGATCATTGTCTTGCTGCACAATCCAGTTGCGCTTGAGTTTTAACTTACGGACTGAAGACTGGACATTCTCCTTTATGATTTTCTGGTAGAGAGCAGAATTCATGTTTCCCTCAATTATTACAAGTTGCTCAGACCCTGAAGCAGCAAAGCATCCCCACACCATCACACTCCCACCACCATGCTTGACTGTAGGTATGATCTTCCTTTTGTGGAAATTCTGTGTTTGGTTTATGCCAGATGTAACGGGACCCCCGATAATGGCTCTCGCTGTGATCCTTCGGAGTCTCAGAGCCCTTGAAATAGCTCTGTAACCCTTTCCAGATGGGTAAGACCTTTTAACCAACTCCATGCTTTTGAAAAAGTTATATTTAAGTGTTGATTTGATTGAACGGGGTTTCATAGAATTGGGAATTAGTAACTATGGGGTCAAATACATTTTCACACAGGCCCAGTTGTTATTGGTTAACTTTTTTGCTTCAATAAACATTATCATTTAAAAACTGTATTTTGTGTTTAATCAGGTTGCCTTTGTTTTATCTTAGATTTTGTTTTCATTTCTGAAACAATTTAGTATGAGCTATACACAAAAACAGAAGAAATCATGCGGGCAAATACTTTTTCCACAGAACTGTACATCATGTTCTCTGCGTTTGTTTGCAAAAGGTGAATGCTTGCAAATTAGTCCGTGAATAATAAATGTCTTGTTGTATACACAAATGGAGTACAATGCAAAACCAAAACACATTTTTAAAAAATCTTGGGGCCTTGATGTAAATCATTTTCATTTCATGTTCAACTACACTGCAATGTTGTATACAATGTTTCAGCAGATAAATGCCAGTTTGGAATGAATACTTCAGTGATCAGTGGGAACTACGTAAGGAATAAAATACAATAGGTGTGCTTCAACAACAAGTGACTGTTTTCCAGTAACAGCATGTCCCAAAGGGGAATATTCCACATCTACCTCAGCAATTTGCCAACAGGTACAATATTTTAATGTATTAATTAACAATGCACTGTACTTTTTAACTATTTATGGTTACATTTAATGTTGAAAAACAAGTTAATTCCTGATATAATTTACATTATAGCAGCTATAAACAGTCATTTCCTCATCAGTTTGTACATACCAGTTAATAAGACAAAAAAAAAAGCATATTATCCAGAAACTGAAAAGTGCAAAGTTTCCCGTATCGGAAAACTGACCGTTACAAAGTGCTGACACCCAGGACTCCTTCCATTGTTGTTAAATAAATGTCTTCTTACAAGAAAGCTTCACCATATACAGTACTGTGCAAAAGTCTTAGGCACATGCAAAGAAATGCTGTAGAGCAAAGATGTCTTAAAGAAGGAAATTAAATGTTTCTACATAAAAAAAAATACTATAAAAAGCAGTAAAAAGTAATAAATGAAAGAAAGCCAATATTTGCTGTGACGACCATTTGCTTAAAAAAAAAAAAAATTAGTAGTCTCAGGTAGAATTAGTGCAGTTTTATAATGAAATGACAGTTCCTCTGGTTAATTTGACTGTCGCACTTATTTTTGCAGCGAAACCCAGCAGCCTTCATTATGTTTTTTTGTCTGAAAAGTGTCTCTTCACTTAATATGCTGCTTTCTTTACTGACCTATAAACATTTTTCTGTAACATTTAATTTTGTGCTGGAAAACTAATGTTTAGTAATCTAATAGGTTTTTGTACTGACTTGATAATGTACAAGTCATAAAATAAAAATCTATTACAAAGTTTGAACTAAAAAAAAAAAAATACAAAATAAAGGTGCCTAAATTTACACAAGTTGCATTGCAAATTTTGAAAAAAGAAACAGCAAAATAAAGCATTTTCGGCTGCAACAATTAAACACATAAAAAAAACTTTTAGATTAGATTATGTGGATCATCTGATATACAGTACAAATTTTAAGAATTTGTTGCTCCTATACAAACTACAGTGCACTAGAATGAGTGCAATAATATAAACCTAAAGCTAATGGAGCTAGGGGTTGTATGAGCAAAAGTCACTGAATCTAAATGTAGTGGACTTTATAGTAAATCATCAGGATTGTGATGTAGGACTGTGCATGATTTCTTCTCAGAGAAGGACAACTGGACACAGTTGACTGAGTCATCACTGAGGCTTAACACACACATGACTAACAGAATGCATAGTTTGCTCATCAGGACATGGTTTGACAACTGGCTGTACACACACAAACAAACACAACCTTGCGTGGAGTTGCCCACATTAACACCCAGTCTGTTAACACTCCTGAGCCCCCATGCACAGGAATGAGACAAAAGTTCACAGGTGTCCTTCTACCGACAAGGCCAGAAAGCTTTGTCTATGAATCACCAAGGCTCATCATCATGTCACTCTGCATGGAAGATAAGATTGCATGGCATATCTTGTTCTTCAATGAGAGATTAGAAACATGTTACTCACACCACAGATCAGGACTTAAACAGGACACTTTGAGGCAAAGGACAAGGGTACAGTGAAATATGACCACATACCTACCTGATCAATAGGTGGAGCATGAACATCCCTGACCATCATGTTCTACATTGTAATTCATGATTTCATTCTCCGTTCGCCTTTTTTCTTTTTTTCAGGGTATTATTGTGACGGGTAGAAAGTCTGCCTACCCAGACAGGCTGCCAGGAAGTACACTTTGAAAGTGACAGGAAGATGTTACAGAACTAATAATGTCAGGTGGCCACATTGAAATGCCAGTATTCAGCTTACAGCATGCTAATCAAGGAATAATGTGCAGACACCAGTGTGTCACTGTGCTTTTGCATGCCATATCTTCTTCTTCATCCCAACACAGCGCTGAGATGTATGAGGTGAGGGAGTGGGGTACACCTTCTGTGCCTTGCAGGGAAAAGAAAAAAAAAAGTCAGGCAGTTGTAGTGAGCTGCTATTCATTTTAGAGAGCTGCCATTTGAGGGTTGGACTTTAATAGAGTATAAGAGGCTGCACAGAGCAGTTTAATTGTTTGATTGATTGGTCACACTACCAAGCGTATTTCTGAGCCCTGTCCCTGCCGATCAATGAGTCAGTGAGCACCTAGCGAAACATATCAGCTTACCAGCGGCAAAATTCAATTATAGTCGGGCTCTCCTGTCCCTGGCTGGGAGTCTATTACACAACCTTAGTATGAGAACCCCTCCTCCACTCAACCTCCTATAGCTACATAGTGTACAGTTACATCGCATTCAGCACCAACCTACACACACGCGCACACACCTAGGGTACATAGTATATTGGCCACAAATCGAATTAGTCTCCTAATCTGTCATTTAAACAAATTATCCTGGGCCATGCTGCATCAGCAGCTGAGAGAAAGAGAGAGAGAAAGAAGAGGAGATGTTAATAGAGACACAAGAAAGGCTGATGCTTTGGTAGGGGGGGTGTGTGTGTGTGTGAGAGAGAGAGAGAGAGAGACAGACAAAGACAGTGAGAGACAGTGCAGTCGTTGAGGAAGCTGACAGCTAAGGTGAGCTGATGAGGTGCCAGTAGGCTCACTTCTCATCAGGTTTCTTAAATTGAAAACATGAAAAGGAACAAAACCACAAAGCAGTAATCAATGATCCTTCCTAGAATCTCATGGTCACTACACTACACTGGCCAAAACCCAGGGACATGAAAAGAAAGGAGACTGAATAAAAAGAGAAATAAAATGACTGCCTGTACCCTATTGCAGTAGCCAGATATAGCTCCAGCTAATGAGGTTAAAAGGGCAAATCCAAATGGAAGATAAGAATCTCACTGGGTCAGAGATTCACCTGATGTTCTAGCAGGTGATGGAGCCCATATAAACCAATAAAAATGTCCAGTTTAGCAGTCTTATTTGTCAGAAACCAGTGTCTAATAGCAGTTTTTAAATTCATAAAATTTTTTATATCCATTCTGCTGATCTTGGATGAAGGGCTTCACAACTGCATCTGAAGGATAGCTCCCTTGAACAACATGAAGACACTCCTGCACTGGAAAAAACATTGTTGTTGTTTTTACCATGATAATCGTTCTTAATGTAGATCAAAAGAAATCACGAAGTCTGAGAAATCAAGCTGATGAAAAGAACTATGATTTATACCATAAATACACTCAAGTTCCCATCTAACAGACACACATGAACGATTCCATTCATGATTCTAAGCAGAAAAAGTAGAAATAAGACAATGTGGAATACATATCACCAAACTGAGGAAGAATAGGGGATAGGTTTTCCATATCTACTCAGCATGAAGCTAATCATGAGAAACTGGAGCTACACAGAAAATGAAAGCTTCTTTGTTACGTTCAAGTCCTGATGAAATCAATTAGGTAGGAACTTTCTTTCAAAGACAGTGCTGTCCTCAATTTTCTCAATTGTGTACATGCTGTAGGAGCAATGCTGATGGAAATAAAAGCTTCTTGGTCATTTGTCTAAAGCATTTAGACTGATTATGGTCAGCCTTCTTCTCTGACGACAAATGTAAAATGAGAGAAATGGCACAGAAAAGATTCACTATTGACTTTAAAATCATCCAATTAGTAGACCAGTGAATGTAACTTATAGGAATGAGGCGGTGATGAGCCAAACACTAAAATGGGTCAATAATTGGAACTGAGTCAAGAAGTTAGTGAACCCTGCGTAACTACAGCTGTGTGTCTTTTTCTCGCTTGCTGTATCTGTTTTCCTTCTAGTATTATTCAGGTCTGAAGGCTTTTCCATTTGTCCTGCGCTATTGCCTATACCAGGAATAGAAACAAGAGCTTCCTACATTTGAGACATGGTTAAATGTAATTAATTAATTTGACACCACTATATAAATTATATTTCCTATGTTAAAATGATTTTAATTCCTTTGAAAAGACAAAATGCCTTCTTGCTTGACCCAGCATGAGTAAAAACCAAGGCCTATAGGCAGGAATTCATCTTGGACAGAGAGCAGTAGTCCCAGACCAATTATGCAAAAATCTTTCACAACAGCAACTGTATTGTTTTGAAGGTTAGCTCCATTTATACATTGACTAAAAAATTTAATTAAATGGGGGTCCAATTGTAAAGGTAGAGACTGCAAAGACCCCTTTCATACAAGGGGAAAGATCAGAATGCTGGAAATTTCAACTGGGCACTTTGAATATATATATAATCAATAAAATCAAATAAAAACAAAAAACAATAGATTGGTGTGACTGGAGCAGCCCCATCACATATCTTAACTTTATTAGATAAACTTGCATGTTCAAGATTCATTATAAAATACATTCATTATAAAATAATATAAAATTATAACATTCATTATAAAATAAGCTAATGCCTTAAATTCACCAAACATGCTCTTATTCATTCAGTGTGGTAGGAATGAGCATGAAATGTTGCAAGTTCCAATTATCCTCATCTGCTTTGTCAATCATTAGGTGGCGTAATTTTAAACAATAATAACACTACATCCTATCAGTTCAACTTATTTCCCAGAACTATTACATTACTCAGCACCCAGCGTACACTCCCCTCACCATTACAGCGCCTCATATTACTCTGGAACGCACCGCTACGGACATCAGCCATCTACACATTCTGGAAATGTGTGGAATCCACCATTATCTTCCAATTGCAATTCAACCTTTCTAAGTGCAATCATGTGAATAAAGAGATGTATTTTTGTGTGTATCTGTGCATCACCTAATACTGTAAGGCTATTACCTCATTCTGGGGATGGAGTATAAATCAAATCTGTAGATACAAGATACTTGAATAATAGGCAAGACAATACACACAATTGGGTGTGAAAACAGAAATGAATTCCTGCATGCCAATCAAACATCACATCTACATGCTCTTATACCATCTGTTCTTTCATTAGTTACTGAGAGTAATTTAACAAAAGCCCTTATATGATGTAAATCTTAGCAATCACTGCATTAGTGCACTAGCCAGATGAAGCAAATGAGCCAAGTCTGCCTGTGGTTATTTAAAACGTGTCTGCCTGAACTAATCAGGCTCCTCTCTCATCTGTTCCTCGCGCTGTCATCCCTCGCTCTTTATGTCTCCTATTACAGTCCATCACAATGGCTCAGTTCTCATTCTCCTATTCCCTGCTGACTGGCACACAGAGGAAGTGGGATAGGATATCAAGAGACTGTCTGGCGTTAAATATGTGCCCTCTCAGCCATGTGTGCATGCACACAATCCATGATACAGTTTCAGCAGTTAAGCCAAAGCACCGCATAGTTCATATTTCTACTGCATTCAGAAAAGAAAGTAGCATGTATCATGGCTGACCCTGTGCTCCGACACCAGCTTGCTAACATGCTGGGATATGCGGGAAAATGAATTTCACTGTGCTGTATATGTGACTAATAAAGACTCATTATCATTATTATTATTACAAAAGAGATATTAGTTCGAGTGATATTATCTGCCTGTTCATCTGAGAGCATGGTCTGTAAAAATAATTATGCTTTAAATGGGCTCCAATGCTGAAGCACAGAGGCTGTGTGGCAGGGATCAAAGAGAGGCCTTGTATGTAACACAGCATGAGTTCACACTCTCTCTCTCTCTCTCTCTCTCTCTCTCTCTCTCACACACACACACATCAAAATTTGTTCAGGTCCAACCTAAATTTACACTGCAAATGGTTTAAGAAGAATCTAAAGTAGATCTGCATTGCAGTGGCCCCTAATTTGCAGACCAGTGCCAGCTCAGTGCAGCTACTGCAGATTTACTTGCACTAACGCACCACGCAAGCAGAGAGACCTGACCTGGGTGTCAGAAAGAGATAGATAGAGGGGGGGGAAAGAGAGAGAGAGAGAGAGAGAGAGAGAGAGAGAGAGAGAGAGAGAGAGAGAGAGAGAGAGAGATCTCCCTCCACCATGCCAGCTCCATAGAGTGGTCTGTGCTCCATGACTGTGCATCATGACTCATCCAAGAAGTTGGGGAACACCAAAACTACATTTGACAAAGACAAGCAACTTTCAGTTCAAAAATGAGATGTCAAAACTGCAGGAATGGTGAACACACAGAGGAGTGCTTCATCAATTTTGTTGAAAATAAACCAGACTCAACCAGAGAGCCGAATAAAAAAAATAAAATAAAAAAAAACAGAAATCAATACTCCGCATTCTTCTTCAAGAGTAAATCCACAGGGACTATGACAAATTAAGCATTAATGTATACTGAACTGAAAAGTAGAAGACTAAATTAGTGTGCGACTTGAAAGACGCTGATGTCGTTAAGTGATGTAGAAGGAAAAAGGTGCGCTAGAGGAGAAACTGTGGGAGGAGGTGGGGTGGAAAATGATACTAGCAGAGCTAAAGCAGACAGCTCAGCTCGTTTCTGCACCCCGTGAACAATTCCACACTGGCATCCAGAGCCACTGCCAGCTGCTACAAAGTACAGCCAAAACTCCAACATGCCTTGCTTGAGTGCTACTGCCCTACGGTGGTGGACTGCAGAAGTGCAAGAGAAAGCAAGACATTAAAAGAAAGAACAGCACTTAACATGGGTACGACTATTATAAAAATCTTACAGAAGTAAAATATAACTTTACTAAGAAAAATGTTATGTTACTCAAACACACACACAAATAAAATTGTGCAAACAGGGCAGTAATGATTATGTAATCTTATAGTCCAAGGTCAAAAGAATGCATCCTGGATGTATGAGAGGTGCAGAGCAGGGTTGGGCTTGATCAATGTGATCAATCGTGTTTAAGGACCAAAGGAGTACTGCAGTAAGGCTACACTACTGCTGATACCCAGACAACTTCTGCAGGGCGTCACCCACAGGCAGTAATCCATCTGCTCCTCATGCACACCATCATCACCATCATCATGTGTGTTACTGAAGCTAAATAAATCTTTGGAAATCTCTTGTCTCTCAGGGGTTTTTTTTTAATCATGTTGGTTGTTTTCCTATTCCTGTCATCATACAGGCAATTGGCTGCAATAAAGAGATAAATATATCATTACATGCACACAGCACAGCTACTAGGACTGCTATAACCTGACACAGTGGTCACAAGCCTCATCTCCATGGGGTAGTGCTGTCACTCATGCTCATCGGATTTGCTCCTGGACAGGCTGTTGCTGTAAAAAGCTGAAAAAAAGTGCCCTGAAAATTAATAAGAACCTGAATGAGCAAAGCACTAAATATATGAACAATCTCTCATGCACTAACTCAAAAGGGCATCTCACAATCTTATGTGATTTCACTCTAAGATGCTATGATACAATTATAAATTGTTATTCTATGCATCTCTCTCTCTCTTTTTTTACTCTAGCCTTGATTATAACGTTTCAGTGTGGTCACTTGCTGATTTTAAAACCTAAGTGTTTCCATCTTGAAAAACACCATGGCTGTCATGTGACTACATAAATATTTTGTAATTCATGAATGATATATGATATGGACATCTAAGCAGTTCATTTCCAAGAGGAATTCACTTTTCTGTGGCTGAATCTCAAATGATATTATATTGTGGTTCTACAATGACATTATGTTGTACACTAGGTACTATTTTGTCTTATGTGATATACAACATTAAATTGTAATGTTCACTATGTCTTTGGTGGCATAAAATGATTAATATTCATTCATATTTAATGCATTTCAATACTAAAGCTTTGAAGTAATTTCAATTTAACAGCCCTAGATTTTTACTGTTCATCTGGAATGCTTGGTTTCCATTTTTCAATGAAAAACACTTATGCATAAACCTGTCTAAAAGCTGTTTCGGTTGAGGTGCATTACTCTCATACATAAATACATTTCAGTTAACCCCCCAAAAAAAAAATAAAAAAATCTGTCCCTCCATAATACACAAAGCACCCAGGAAAAATGCTAGAAATCTTAATCAGCACCTCCATTCTTTGCCAGGGATGAATGTAAACACAGGATTGCTTCCTCTTTCATCCATCAACCAGCAGGGTGGTGTATAGAGGGCTGAGCCAGGACATCATTACAGCCAGAGCCACAGATCCACAGGCCTCCTCCTATGTGATAGCACGAATACATCCATTTATTTGCTCCAGTTATTCTGGTCCAGGTCAAGGCCATGACCCAGCTATGAAAAAACACTTCTGCATCTTCAAGATTAGGTCTTCATCAAGCTCAAGATGGCCAGCAGTGCCCTATCTACCTTTCAGCCACGAAGACGACATGGTTATGAACCTGTGCCTAAAATGAGTTCTGTGCAGTCAGAACTATATAACTATGCCTGTATAAGTGTGACGCTCCAGTTTCAAGCAATCTGTTCTTCAGCCATAGCAAATACACATGCCCTCATTCCTAAACCTGGAAGAAGTGGAAAGGTGTGTAGAAAGAAATAGAGAAGTAGAAATGGAGGTAGAGTGAAAGCAGGACAGAGACAAAAACAAAGTGCAGGTGTGTTTTGGTCCTCTGTATTCATTTAGGATAACCTCACTGCACCTTTAGGGTTTGGGAATGTGATATCACTCCATAGTGACTTCATGGAACTCCACCATATTGCATAATGACAGTATTATACATTATGATATGAATTTGCAAAGAAACCATAACTCGATTATTAAAGTATTATGTTATACTGTAGCATCTCTTATAATACTCTACTATCTACTTTCTTTACAAATTCACATCATCATGCTGACATTTTAGTTTTACCAAGTGGAGACAAAATGAGGGAAGCAAGGTTTCTAAAAGACATCAGCAACACTGAGTGGCTTGAGTTTCAGCAATATGACTTACTATGCCATCTCAAAGCGCTACCTCAGACTTATCTGAGCTACCTGTAAAAGAAATACATTTAGCCAGCCCATACACAATACACATAGACTACCAATTGTAATAGGAGGCATCAAAAAGTGACCCCAGAAAAAAAAAAAGAGAAGAAAAAAAAAAAAGAGTGTATTATGTTAACTACAACCTTCTGCAATTTGCACATTTTGCACACTTCCACATTCTTTTTTTTTATGTTCTGACTGGTTCTGAAACTGCGGCACACAGGATAACTAAAACTCTCATCTAGTGACACCAGGCCAAACAAAAAGCTACAGTTCACATTTTATTCCTTGCATGACTGATTATTTCAATTAAAATGAGGTTATGCAATAAGAGTAGTGGGTCTAAAACCCAACCCAAGTTATTTGTTGCTATCTAGGATTATTATTATTATTATTATTATTATTATAATTATTATTATTGCACAAATCTGCATCCTCTTTATTAGATGCTAAGGCATTCAGCTGGTGTGTGCAGCAATAAGGAGAAGCTTGGTAGATATTGACTGATTATTTCAGTGTAGCTGACATTGCTCTCCATGGGAAGCCAAAGGCAATGAGGAGGATCCAGCGCCAGATTTAGAGCCAGCAGCTGCTCAGCCTTGCACCGCCCCATGCATCTGCCAAGTCACCCTGGGCATGGCTCGGAGGTGACTCCATGCACCAACGATGCCACCATTTACCCACCCACACACACATCTTGTGTAACTATGTGGGATATTTTCATACTTCCTGTGAACTGCTTTAGTTAAACACTGCTACAAGTATCCCTAACAAAATCTCCAAAAACCAAAAGGTGATGTATAGAGCCTTTAGTTTTGTTTAGTTTTATTCTTTCAAATAAAGTGTGCTGTTAAGAAAAGAAAAAGAAAAAAAAGCTTATTGGAGGTCATCTATGGAGGTCATCCAAAAGTCCTCTACAATGTCAAAATTGTTATGCATCACAAAGGGCACATTTGGTACCTACAATATGCTAACACCTGCTTCTATTTTGGTAGCATTCTAGAAAAGGACTGATATTTGGAATTAACACAGCATACCTGAATACATGAATAACTGAATACACACACGAACACCACACCAAATCCTAAGCATCCCTGAATTTTCATGCAGATCAGAATAATGTGAGCAAAGATACAGTAATTTACGGAGGAAACATGTATAAAACAACTGCCATATTCCAATGCACTAAACTATTCATCATCCTGCCAGGCAATGTAAAGGAGGAGCAGAAAGCATAAACAGGATTAATCACCTTTGTGGAAAGCGCTGCTGCAGTGCTTACAGGAAATGAGAACTGCGGCAGTTAACGGGAGGAGGAGCTCCTGCCCTACCAGTCTCACACGCAGAGGTGTTACCTGTAATCACAGATGTGTGGAAATAGCATGTGAAAGCGAGAGAAGGGGAGAGAGTGAGTTCAGTGCGCTGTTTCTCTAGTCCCTGCGGACTCCTTCTCTGCTGAAGGTGACACGTTTCTGCACGTGTCATATTTATACACAGTCTGCTGTAGGAGGTAAAAACGGTTGTGGGCTAATCCAGTGAATATTGAGTGAATTCAAAAAATGGAACTTTCATAGATTCTAGATTCATTACACAAAGTGAAATATTTCAAGCCTTTTTTTTTTTTTTTGCTTTAATCTTGATGATTACGGCTTACAGCTCATGGAAGTAAAACTCCAGTATCTCAAAATACTAGAATAAAGAATTTATAATACAGAAATGTCGACCTGAGAAGAGCTCTAATCAACTAGTTAACTCAAAACACCTGCAAAGGTTTCCTGAGTCTTTAATCTCTGTCTGGTTCAGTACACACAACCATAATCATGGGGGAGATGAAAGTAAATACTGCATTTCATTTTGAAATCAAGGTCCCAGAGTCTGGAGGAAGAGTGAAGAGGCACAGAACCCAAGCTGCTTGAAGTCCAGTGTGAAGTTTCCACAGTCAGTGATGATTTGGGGTGCCATGTCATCTGCTGGTGTTGGTCCACTGTGTTTTCTCAAGTTGAGAGTCAGTGCAGCATCTACCAGGAGATTTTAGAGAACTTCATGCTTCCACCTGCGGACAAGCTTTATGGAGATGCTGATTTCCTTTTCCAGCAGGACTCGGCACCTGCCCACAGTGCCAAAACTACTAGTAACTGGTTTGCTGACCATGGTATTACTGTGCTTGATTGGCCAACCAACTCATCTGACCTGAACCCCATAGAGAATCTATGATAGACACCAGACCCAACAATACACACGAGCTGAAGGCCGCTATCAATGCAACCTGGGCTTCCAGAACACCTCAGCAGTGCCACAGGCTGATTGCCTCCATTCCACAGATGCAGTAATTTGTGCGAACGGAGCCCCGACCCAGAATAGAGCACATAAATTAACATAGTTTTCAGAAGGTAGACATTTTCTGTATTATAAATTCTTTATTCTAATATTTTGAGATATCAAGGTCTAAAAAAAAAAAAAAAAAGTCTTTGTGTAAGTGTAATGAATCTAGCCTATATGAAAGTTCCTCTTTTTGAATTAAATAACGGGAAAAAATAAACTTTTGCACGATATTAAAATTTTTTCAGATGCACCTGTATATTTAAAAGCATTTACACTCAGCAATGACTTAAGTATGTTAATCATATAAGCAGTTATAACAGCATGTAGCATCACCTTTCCTACAGAACTAGGCTTTGCACAGCTAAAAGGTAAAAAATAGAAAATTCTTTTAAATAATGTTGCAGCATTAGAGCACTGTGACCAGCATCTGTAAGAAATTCATGTTTTACCTAAAATTGATCATTCTGCTTTGCTGTTTAAATAGACTGCAGGCCCAGCTAATCCTCTGACTCATTTCCGACAAGGAACTGAAACTCTAGACCTCTGGCTCCTTCTAGTGGCAGTCTTTAGTCTCAACACAGCAGTGATTTGGGCCACACCTAGTCCATAATCCCTGGAAGCAATGGCCTGTAAATACAACTACATTCATACACTACAGTAATTGTCCTAAATCTCTACATCACTACTCATTGGGGAGATTATAACGAGAAAAAAGGAAAAGGGAGAGAGAGAGAGAGAGCGCTAGTGCCTTGGTAGAGGATGAGATATGATCTACCACAGTCATGCCTGAGGTATTTTATGAGGCACTTAGTTACCCAGCTGAGGTGCTGCAACTAGAGCATAGATTTCACTATTATTACCACACACACTTCACCGCTCACAGTTGTCAAACCAACGATGCCATTAATTATTACATTAAACTGCTATTAGAGTGAGGGAAACCACAGACTTGATAAAGACGCACTGCCGAGAAGTCATTTAGGCACAGCCACGTCTGCCAGAACACAGGCTGATTCAATCACTGCACTGCACGAAACTCATACTTTCAAAAGGCTATAAACTCAAACCAGTGCACAATGTTTGATGGTTTTTATTTGATATTCAACAGAAAACCAACTACAAAATATCCGTAAACTAAATACTAAAACGAAACAATTTATAAGATTACCCTTATGAAAGCATGAACAAAAGGGAAGAAGTTCATTTCAGTGCAGTATAAAGCAATGAATCTATTGAAAAATACATTGATATGAAATAAAAAGCACAACAGTGTTAGTGAGATAATTTATCATCAGTAAGACATCCACAGAGCACACCCTGGCACTCAGACTAAATATTGCCACCGCTGTATATTACTCCTGCTAGGAATCAAACAGCAGAGTGTGACATTAATGGACATTTAGATACTTTCAATTTTTTTTTTTTTTTACTGTGAAAAATCACTTTTAAATCATAAATAATTTTCTAAAACCACAGCATTGCATTAAATGCACATTTGCCCAAAATAAAAGTTAAATTTGTTATTATCAAAATCTGAGATTAAACTTTGCCCACAGTCATTCAGTTAAAAAAGTCAGTTTTTAGTTCCAATGGTACCTATAGGACTTATTATTTTGACAGTGACAGTCTTAGGCAAAACTTTGCGGTGAGAATCACATTCTTTCAGAGTCACATACTTGACACAACATTCGTACTCTGTAGAAAATAAATGGTATGGATCCACAAAACTGAATAATGCACAGCTCAGTTTATTATTAGCATCATTTATTTTGTAACCATTACATTTTGAACCAGCTCTTATGACAGGTGCTATTCACTGGGACATTTAAAGCTAGACACAGAAACAATCTTAAGTTGGAATAAAATTAATGGAATGGAAACCAGTTAAAAGAAAAGTGCAAGGATAGAATGAAAATACTATACATTTAGATGAAAACTATTCACAAAGTTTTACGCAGTTTGTGCAGTTCTGCAGGATTAAAGCAAAACCGAAAGTATTAAGGCTGCAACTGAGTACATCATCATATAATAACAGATTTGGTAGAACTGGGTTCTGTACAGGGGCGTTATCCGGACTGTTAATCATACGGGGATGAGTCCAGATTGTTGTCCATTAAAAAACTTTTAAAAACATGCTTCTAAATAGACTGTTTGCATGCATTATTTTTTCTTGCATGTGAGGGCTAATTACCTTAAAAACGTGAAAATTGCCCAAAAAGTTGTATCTATTGCACTGTTGGATGTGGAATTCTAATACGGCCGTGAAGGCTGTCAGTAGACCCTGCTCCATATATTTTTACCGTACAAATTCTACATTGTGCCTTCATGTTGTTAGAATACACGTAATTACATTCAGTCAGTGCACGGAGTGCGCGTGGCCAAGCGGTGTGGCAAAAGATCATCCTATTATTCTATCTTGTATTAATTTACAAAACAAAACACCCCGGCTCATAGAACCGACTCGTTCCCAACGACGCGTCACTATTTAGCTGCTACAGTGCCATGCAAAGTACATTATCTGTCCTTATGCTCTGCTCATATCATGTTCACGTAACTTGGAACTCGTACAGACATTGACAACCTTGTTTTCCCGCTCAGCATCAGAGGATGCTACTGTTTCAGTTTCAACCCCTTTACTGATTAAAATAATAATTTAAAAAAAAAGTAATTGGCAAATATCCATTTCCCCCCTACCTGACTGTGTGAGCTAGCATTTGACAGAATTGAGTGCGGTCAGCCAATAAGACACGAGTATTTCCACGTATTTTCCTGTAAACCCTGTCCGATTGGTCTCACCTCTATTCACTGAAGATAAAATACAATACTCTGTTCACTGAAGATACAAAATCACAACCCTGCCATCTTCTTTGAAGTTCGGTTACATAGTGACAAACCGCTCTAACTGGAGTATTATTCTGGGCTAAAGAAAAAATCTTTGGGGCTGAAGCCCCGAATGCCCGGGCCAGGTTACGCCCCTGGTTCTGGGATACTCACATGAAGCAACAGTTCTTCAAAATGTAAAAGAAACTCCCCATAATAATATAATTGAAGCCCTTAACAAGAACACAGAGACATGGAGATTAACGTGACAACACAAACACCACAACACAAACTGTAAACAGATGGTGGGGGACACAGACATACAGATGTTTGGCTTACGTTAAGAGACACTGCAAATTAATAAAAAAAAAAAAAATAATACAAATAGAAAGAAAAAACTAAATTATGCATGAATCCCTGATTGCTTCAAACTTTCAAACTCTTTCTGTTATATAAAGTACATTACATGGAGGAATGACATTTTGTGGGAGAAGTGACAAACCAGGAATGTCAGTTGTTTATTTGGAGAGATACTTGGAGTGAACTTAATAAAATAAATGAGAAACCAGAGTCTTTACAGTTATGACACATCATGTGAACTTATACACTGCATCACATTCACTAGGAATTTGATTTAGATATTTTTAAAACTCCATATAAAAACAATACTGAGATTTTAATTGGTATTAATGAGATTATCACTTTGGGGTAAATTATTGAATACACATTACATTCATAAAACTTTACACATAAAGCATATGCTAAGGAAAAACAAGCATGATTAAATTCATAAAAGAAATTAAAAATATATTTGACAAAGGCACTATTATTGGGACTAAATGTACAGGTTGTGCAAGATATCGAACATAACATGTCTGTCCTTTTCACCTTCTTTACTCTCAGAACTCAAGGAATGTAGCGCAAACGTATGATTTAATAAATTATCTCCCTTTATTTCACCTATGAAGGTGTTTGACACTCAAAATTTGACTTAGATTGTGCAATTTTAGTTTCTACATAGAGCCTTTAAACATTTATCCACAGTTAAAAATTAAACCCAGGGCTGAGTGTCTTCACAATTTTCATCCTCCAACGCTGGGACCAGAGAACTCTGCTGTACCGGACCATTAAAATCAACATGTGTATGTAATATTACTCTCAAATCTACCGCCCTTTATATTTTTCAATAATAATGCAAATCAGAACAATAAACTATACATTCACAGGGTTTAAAAACTAAAGTACTGCTAGCATGGTCAACTCAAAAGTATGCAGTATGAATCTGTAAACGTGTGTGTCTGGAAATGAATTGTGTAAAAACATTGATAATATTTAAGAAAACATGAATAATCATGCAGTTGGAAATGACGGCCAGTTAATATTACATGTGCATTCAAAACGGTTTACATTTTCATTAAAAAAAATGACCACTGTGTTGTTTAAGAGAGTTCTGTTGCTGGATGATGATAAAGATTTCAGTGCATCATAACTGCATGCTGAACTGAAAAGAAAAAAACCCCACACGAGTAAAGCAAGCACCTCAGACTCAGTAAGCTGCTGCCTGTAATGAAATCCGCTATTATGTAAACAGCTACAGTTACTAAGTACTAATTGAAAGCCACAAAATATTGCTACCAATAAAACAGTTTGAGGTGCACTTCGGTTCACAAACATGTTATACAAATTCTTAAAAATATCTCATTTGTTTTACACAAAGATCAACTTGTAATTATGTAGCTTGAGCATGAAATAATCAAATGTTAACCTCCGTCGACTCATACAAGCAAATCATGTGACATCGCATACGGTTACAGAATACAGAAAGTCACTTACACCATTAAAAGCTCATTGGTAGTGGCAGTGCACCATGATTAGTATGTAAGAATGTACTGCCGAACTAAACTAACTGGTACTGTGTCCACTTAATACGTTACAACTGTTGTAAAGGAAATGATCCTCAATGGCAACTGTGGTGTGAAGTTTAAGCATTTTTCCCCTCACATGGAAATCATCTCAAAAGGTGAACATTTCTTACCTACCATTTGTATTTAATAATAAATTCCCCTGCATAAAAGCTTAAACTGGAACTTGTACGTATTGCACTTTTGACATAGTGCTCAATTCAAACCTATTGAACTTAAATGCTGTCTATTTATATGTGAATAACATTGTCTAAACCAACACAAAAGCCATACAGAGCACTGCTTTTGATTTGAGATTCCATTTAAAAATAAGTTTAGATATACATCGACATACATTGCTAAGCATTTAATTCAACTTGATAGCAAACTTCAAATTCTATTAGTTTATTTTCTATTTTCATGGTCGAAATATATGAAATCTCTGGCCAAAAATACGAACATTTCGTATCATGAAAAATGCAAACAACTGATTCTGCTATTGTTTCTTTATCACAGCATATATTAAAAATGTTTGGCTAAGGAAATGGTTATTAAGCAACTTTCAGCCCTCTTCAGACTACCTAGCACTCACTCATGATATGAAATGCAATGTGGGTTCAGAGATAAATAAGTCATACCCTTAGGCAACTGCTAATAAATGGTTTGTCTTCGGTACATCCAGTTTAATTGGCCCTAAATGTAACACAGTGCCCTGTTGCCTTCAGTAAAATAATCCTGCATCCAGGACCCCAGTAATCTCTGCACCCGTTCCCCTTTGTGAAAGGAACCAGGCTCCTGAAAACATAAAACGCCCTAACTGCTTTTTCGTCACGCACAGTCATTGGGCCAGACATCTTTTACCCCAGCTTGAACTCCTCTTAGGGAAACACCAGGAAGGTGTAAAAATAATAATAATAATAATAATAATAATAATAATAATAATAATAATAATAATAATAAATTTTAAAAAGCCAAAAAAAAAAACAACAAAAAAAAAAAAAACAGCATTAAGTCATAATACTAGTGTTAAATATTTTTTGTTTAAAGAATAATATCTCAAATTCGTCCACCCGGGCATCGTTGGCAGAACACTCTGTGATTTGGCACAGTTTAACATTTGTGCTTCATGGCCAACTGTAAAAGAGACAGAGAGAGGTATAGATGGGGAATGGGGAGAAGGGGGGAGAAGGGGGGAGAGGGAGAGGGGGGGGAGAGAGAGAGAGAGAGAGAGAGAGAGAGGAATAATGTGTCACTCAGAAAATCAGACTACAGGGGATATCTGTGAGTGATGAAGATGGAGCAGAGAGTTTCCAACCCACGCAAACTCAAACTGAATTACTTTTAATTGCCAAGTGATCACAGACTGTCCATCAGAACAGGGCAGAGCTCTCCAACAGGAAACATACAGTTAATGACACTAATGGCACATAAACATTGTTCATTTGGCTTTTCAGTGTTTTAGAGTGTTTCAGTGTTTTAATTTTCTACATACAGAACTTTCCAATTGCTCTGGAGACCTGCACTTCTATTGTGTCTCATTCATCTACAAATTCATTAACCTCATTAATGAGACTTCTAACAGGAGCAGTGGGAAGCTCATTACAGAAAGGGCACATGCACCAATCTCATTCACAGCTGGATGGACTGCACTTGAAATGAGTTGGATGAGCTGCCATGCACACAATGAACAATCGGGGGCAGCAGAGCCCCACACACTTACACACACTTACACACACTTACACACACTTACACACACTTACACACACTTACACACACTTACACACACTTACACACACTTACACACACTTACACACACTTACACACACTTACACTTCATCAATCAATAACTGCATCTAACTAGACAGGATCTAAGGGGACAATCATGATAGGGAAATACTATAACTGTAAAAGGCACTGATTATTAATTATTAGCCTATTATTAATCATTACCCCATTATTAAACAGAACCTTCACTAGCCTAATATGACTTATTAAGATGTTGTTTAATCAATTTCTTGAACTACAGTAAATAAAAAAAGAATCTTCTCAAACTACTTGCACTAAAATAACCTAAATTAATTCAGTTCACTTAAATCACGATGACATTATGTCAGTCACATGACATTTGGCTCTTGCACTTCTTCCTTCCAAAGATATTGTAACCAAATCAATTAAAATATTTGCAAGGAGGAGGAAAAAAAAAAAAAAAAAAAAAAAGATAGCACCCAGAGTAAGGGCACCCAAAGGAAAATTGATGGCAGCTAGAGCAAGAGAGGGTTTTATGGGTCTTCTTATTTTATGGCAAAAAGCAATCTCCCTGCCCTTCAGCTTTACTTGACAGGATTCATTTGGGGGAACATTAGGTACACTAAAACGTACACTATTCATTTACACCACTATTACACTAACATCCATTTCATTTATGTGCTCTTTTCTTATAAAACATGAATGTGAACAGATTTATAAATACATTACTTGGGCTCCCACGTTGTTGCAAGCATCAGTTCTTTATGCATGTCTTTCAATAGCAGAAAAGCAGGTAAAGACTGATTATTTCTCAAAGAGGCCCAAGGGAGTGACAATGTTATTTGTTATAATAGATGAAACATACATTGACAACGTTAGCAGGAGGACGTTTAATCCCATTAGACATGCAAAACCAAATTAAGCTAATGTGTTTCACTGGTATGTAATTAGAATGGATGGGCACGCTTGAGTGAGAAAGATGTGTGACATGGGAGGGTTTTAAAGGCGAACAGCCCTTTGGTGGGAGAATTTAGAATAAATTTTTTTTTAAAAAGACAGCTGAAGAAACCATTTTTAATGGTTACTGTGAGTTTTGAACCTCCTATGCACTTATTCCTCAATCTCACGGAAAAAAATATCTTGGGACATAAGAGGTTAAAGATCAGATGTTGAAAACAGGATCATTATTTGGCAGTGTGAATGGAGAATATTTATATCTTCTGTATGACCAAGCGCTCGTTAAAAGTGTAGCGGCTGGAGCTTAGTCGTGACCTTAGTTTTTCTAAAGATGCAAGATGATGGCAAGATCTCATTGTTAAGTTAGAGGAAGAGTGTGAGTGTTGTACCTTATGTGCAGTATCAGCAAACTGATGAGCACTGTTCATCATGTCTCCAGTTTTCTCCTCCACACGGCCCAGTCTCTCTCCACGCTCGTTCAGTGCCTGACTGGCCTTCAGAACCGCGCTACTCACACTGTCGGCTGCAGAGTGCAGGATGCTGTTACCTGTGCACACGAACACACAAAGCAGTAGGATAATGTTAGGGACAGAAAGTGAGATTACACAACTTCTTCTGTTCAGACCCCCCCCCCAAAAAAAGCACCAGCTAGAAACCCTCAGCTGTAATAGACCTGGCTTGATAATTATTTCTTTAACAGGCAGAAGTAGAAGAATAAAGAGAAGGTATAAATCAGCTCTCTCTTCATATACAACGGTTTAAAACATACCGTGCTGAAAACTGCATCTCAACCAAGGTCAAAGTTTGTTTCTGACCATAAGCAGTAGTAGCAGTATTTATTGGTCCCAGGATTATCAATCATTTCTCCACATAAATACAGCTGCCTACAAAAAATCTCTGAGCTTTGAAAACTGCACAAAGGAGTGCAAAGTTTCACTTCACTGTAAAAACTCCGTAACAATAAAATTAAAAGCTGGCTCAGTGCCACATAAGAAGGTGTATAGTTCTTAGCTCTTTCCTCACTTCCTCCCCTTTCAGAGATTGAGCTGATAATGGAAACTGGAGGATGTTTCTGCACCACATCAACAGAGCCGTAATGTTCAGGGGAGACCATGTTTTTCCTCTGACAAGCCCGACCGTGCAGATGTTCCCACTGACAAGCTATATAATTTGGGCTGCATCCAGACTGCCACTGCTGTTATACTAACAAAGTAGTCCATGGAAGGGATGGTCCTCCACATGCCTTCACTTCACAACCATATATCCAGTGCATTATAAGCAAAAGGGTGGTGTGTTTTTTTGCATAGATACTGTTGCCAAACACACCAAACACTCTCCCACGCCACAAAAAAAAGCTTTCTTCCTGGGTCAGTTTAAAACAAATGCTTCTTCACAGAAGCAGAACACATGCATCGAAATGTTCTGTGAGAACAATAGAGGAGACTTTGAAAACAAAAAGCCGCTTCAGATTAGTTCAGAGAACAATGTGTCGGAAGGCAGCAGATGGGACGGACCAGACAGCTGAAAATACAAAGGTTTCATTTGACCCGAGATGTGAGGTGGTGATTCAACACAAAAACTTCTATGAATTGATTTAACATTTATTAAATGCATGTGTGACCTGACATTTAAATGAAATGCATAGACAGGCTGACAGCTTGTTCTGCATTAAAAAAAAATTATTTTTAAACATTTTGCATATAAATCAATTATTCACAAATGCTTAGAAGTAGATCCACGTGTGTCTTTACTGCAAAAAGAACACCTGACAACCTAATGGAGGAGAAACAGAGCCATCTTCACAGTGCTGTAACAAAAGGGGGAGGCTTCAGCATCGCCTTCAAAGTTAACTTCAATAAAACAACCCACAGGTCTATACATATATAAACACATACTCCTGGGGGAAAAGGTGTGTCTTTAGTTTGTGGAATATCTTTCAGAAACTGTTGTAGTGCACAACGTGTGAACTCCCCCCCATCTGGTGGCCCTATGGTGGTCGCTCTCCACTTATTGCTGGATTGAGATGAACTAACACAGTGAGCAATGACTGAATACAGTCAATAATTTTATACATACAACATGCATCTAAATAAAGAACACGTTTTTGAGTGTGTCAGCTTCTTAAAAAGCTGTTTTTCTTTTCCTATCCAAAATGGCATATTGAGCTTTGAAAACTGCACAAAGGAGTGCAAAGTTTCACTTCACTGTACAAACTCCGTAACAATAAAATTAAAAGCTGGCTCAGTGCCACATAAGAAGGTGTATAGTTCTGAGCTCTTTCCTCACAAATTCAGGTCAGATGCACTTTTTATATACAGTCAGGTCCAAGAATATTTGGACATTGACAAAGCTATACAGTTGCAATCAAAATTATTCAACCCCGATAGCAAATCAGATTTCTTGTAAAAATGTACAGACTTTCAGCTGTTTGCAATGAACAAATAAACAAAAGGAATTGAAATGGTTCAACACAACGAATGCTTCAAGTGGTTTCTCCAAATTCAACTGAAAATCCAACTTATAATGACTACTCCAGTTTCAAAATTATTCAAACCCTTCATGGCAAGCATATGCATCTCCCCTTCCTGAGATGCATAGCCAGACACCAGCTTCTGGTAGTGTTCCTGAGGAATCTTAGCCCATTCTTCATGAGCAATGGCCTCCAGTTCAGTAATATTCTTGGGTTTGCGTGCTGCAACCACCTTCTTCAAATCCCAACAGAGATTTTCTATGGGGTTCAAGTCAGGTGGCTGTGATGGCCCTGTAGAATCTTCAAGGACTTCTTCTGCAACCAAGTCTTGATGGAATTTGAGGTATGCTTGGGATCATTGTCCTGTTGAAAGGTCCAATGATGCCCAAGCTTCAGCTTCGTCAAAGACGGCATGACGTTTTTTCATGAAGATTTCCTGACACTACAATGAATCCATCTTGCCTATCCCAACGCTGCAGGTTTCCAGTGCCAGACAATGCAAAGCAGCCCCAGAGCAACACCGAGCCACCACCATGCTTGACTGTGGACAGAGTGTCCTTTCTTCATTCTTCTTCCTCCAGACATACTGCTGATCCATCCTGCTGAAAAGTTCCAGTTTTGTTTCATCGCTCCACAGAACAGAATCCCAAAACTTCTGTAGCTTAGTTATATGATTTTGAGCCGACTTTTCTTGTGCTTTAGGGTCAGTAGTGGTGTACACCTTGGAGTTCTGGCATGGAAACCTCCTGCGTTTAGTACGTGCCTTACTGTGCTCACTGAAACCTCAGTGCCTGTTGCCACCAAGTCTTGCTGCAGGTCTTCTGCAGTCACTCGAGGGTTTTTCACAACCTGCCTTCTCAGAAATCAGGTTGCAGCCATTGAGGGCTTCCTTTCTTTTTTTTTGCCCCATCCAGGTAATGTACACTCAGAAAACCCCTAGCCAGTTCAGGTATTTCATGTGGTCTAGCTCAAGCACACCTGGTGCAACTGATGAAGCCCTTGTTTTAGTTGCATCAGGTGTGCTTCAGATAACACCTGTTTTGCATATTTGTGTTGTTGTGAGGGACTCTATTCAGGGGGTTGAATAATTTTGAAACTGGAGAAATCATTATAAGTTGCATTTTCAGTTGAATTTGGGGAAACCACTTGAAGCATTCATTGTGTTGAACTATTTCAATTGTTTTTGCTTGATTTATTCATTGCAAACAACAGAAAGTCTGTAAATTTTGACAAAAACCTGATTTGCAATGGGGGTTGAATAATTTTGATTGCAACTGTAGTTATTTTAGCTGTCTACCACAGTACACTGGAGATAAAATGAAATAATGAATTTTCCCGCATTATTTTACTTACAAGTGAGCAGATAAAAGGTCTAGAGATGATTTCAAGTATGGCATTTGCATTGTTTGTGATGATACACTGTATTTGGTTTTCACGCATGACACCCAAACATCTCATCCTTGGTCTCATCAGTATGGGGGGGTGACTACATATTGAAATGTGGGGTTTTTTGTGACCCAAGGTTATTTGATGATTTTAATGTTATGTAGGCCCTGATAAATAAAAACAGAGAATTAAAGGAGCATACTTTTTTCCCATGCCTCTATTCATTCGATATGTATCCATTCCAAATGAACATGCGTGTTTGAAATCAGAGACTTATCTAACATTTTCGAATGCTAACACTGCTATTGTGCGCACTCACTAATATGTTTCTTATGACTGCTCCAGCTGGATAATTTGACCTTTCTGCTATGCATCCCACAGAAAAAGGTTTTGCTGTGGGTGGAAACTTCAAGAGAAATTTGTTTCTACAGCTTTGATGTCAGTGTAACGTGGGCATAACACATACAGTGCCATCCACTAATATTGGCACCCTTGGAAATATGAGCAAAGAAGGCTGTGAAAAATTGTCTTTATTGTTTAACCTTTGGATCTTTTGTTCAATAAATTCACAAATATACTTTGCTCTCATGGATATCAAACAATTGCAAACAAAACACAGGTTTATCAAAACAATTTATATATCTTTGATAAATGTGTGTGCAACAATTATTTGCACCCTATGAATTCATATGAGAAAAATATATATGAAGTATATTCCCATTGATAGTTTAGTTTTTATTAACATTTTTAGTACACCTGGCTAACTAGGAACAGGAAATTGCTCAACCATGACTTCCTGTTTCACAGAAGTATAAATATGAGGTAACAGTCATTCATAACAAAGGGTAAGACCAAGGAATATATCTGTGATGTGCGGCAAAAGATTGTTGAGATTCACAAAATGAGAAGTGGCTATAAGAAAATATCAAAAGCATTAAAAATGCCCATTTCCACCATCAGGGCAATATTTAAAAAGTTCCAGTCAACTGGAAATGTCATGAATCAACCTGGAATTGGATGCGTGTCAATAATGTTATCTTGGCAAAGGGAGGTATCACAAAGTATTGACTAAAAGGGTGCCAATAATTGTTGCACACCCATATTAAACAAATAATTTTTTTTTTTAGATAAACCTGTTTTTTGTCTGAAATTGTTTGATATCCACGAGAAAAGAGTATTTTTGTAAAACCATTATTTTGTTTAACCAATAAAGACAATTTTTCACAGCCTTCTTTGCTCATATTTTCCAAGGGTGCCAATATTTGTGGAGGGCACTGTATCACACAGGAACTTTTTCACTTTAACAAACAGTAACAGTCTAGGTTTTCTGATAAACATTCATGAATAGATCTATTGCTCACACACAAAAAGGATTTTAGAGCAGAGTACAACAATCTAAGCAGTCATTTGTAAAAGACTGCTGTAAAATGAACCCGGTGACAGCTCCTGACACAGTGAGTTTCAGAGATATTGACAAGGTGAATGCTCAGCAGACTGAAGCATGCTGAGAAGCAGGTTCATCGTGCAGAGATATGACTACAGCGCAGCACTAACACCAAGCTCCAGCCTGGCAAAAAGGGAAAACAAAAAAAACTCCACAGTTACACAGATCACTCTTTAAATTCAGGCATTACTTCTACATAATAATCTGACCCCACAAGTCTGCTGTTCAATAATCTCTACTATTGTCCTGGCTTTTATGTTTTGTCTCTGGAAAAGTATTATGTTGTCCTAGTTCAGGGACTTCAGATAGAAGAAGACCAAAGACAGGAACAGCTCTATTTGACTAACGGACTACTCGGATGTTGAAAACGAGCTCACTTCTGTTAGTAAAAGTGATGTTATGATAAATTCTTACAGAACTAAAAAAATATAACCATCTTACAACTGCAGATGTCCAACTGAAATTCAATGGCAAATCTCAGAGTCTTTCCGTCTGCTTACCTGCTTGAAGTAGGACACCTGGGTCCGACATAACTGTCTTCCTCATTCTGTTCAAAAAGATCTTGCAACGGTAAATGACTGAATTTACTGATTGCTCTTCTGCTACAGAGAACAACAAAGAAAAATGGCTTGGTGACTTGGTGGTTTATTTGAATAATTTGATGTTAATTTCACTCACAAGTGTTAGCGTTTTCATTCTTTTCCATTTTCAATCCAGTTAGTCTAATTTGGGCCACATTTACCAAATTATAGGGTTTCCCTTCTGTTGTTCGTTTGCTTTCTTCTCATCGTTAATGACCAATTCAGTGATATGAACAGAGACATTGAAACACTGACCAAAAAACCATCCTAAAACTAAAAGGTTTCAATCCCTTTCACGGTTATATTCATTGCATATACACCATTATAAAACACTCTTCTAACGTGAATGTGTAACAGCTTACTTTATTCAGAGCTTGGCTTAATAAATGTTCGATCTGGCAAATTTGGCCCAATGTGTTATTAAATAATACAATTATGTTAAATACAGCCTCTAAAAACAATCCCAAATCAATGTTTTCCAGGAAAAACATTTTTTAATCAACATTAATTGATTATAGAAATTAGTAGCAGAACTCTGTTTTCTATCATTATTTATTTATTACAGTTTATTTTATTATTTATTTTCCTGTGGATTGGCCGCAAATTTCATGAAAGTTTTTAAAGTCAACATCTACTTTGTGCCACGAAGTTTTCCACTACAAAAGGAATACTTCTAACGGAGTCAACAGATCACTGGGATGCTAAAGATTTTATTTTATTTTTATTTTTTTTAAATGTAGAAATTAATGGTAGGCAAGGCAGCATTGAAGAGAAAGTTTAAAACACTTTGTTCTGCCTCAAAGGTTGTAACCGTCTGGCACAGATGGTTTACAAATTGTTTTGCATCAAAACCTGCACTGTGAATAACCTAAAAACGACCAGCCATTACTGCTTATTGAACATGCAGTCGGGTTTCTTCTGATTAAAGTAAGGATTTAAGGCCATACATAAAATGTAAAATCCACAAAGCAACATGTTTCTAATCAGAGGAAAAGGGTGCTGCTAAAAAATGACAGGAACAAGACAAAAAAGCTGAAATACTAACCTTTGTTAACAACTGTAAAGATCTATAATAATGCACATTCAGTGTTCTGAAAAAAACTCACCTACAGCTTAAATCATTCAACAAATAACGGTCAAACAATAGGAGACATTTCACATGCTCATGAAAAGGCAGACTAGTGACCAGCAATCTCATCTACAGGAGAGAAAGATTATTCAAATGAATTATGCTATAACTGAGTGCTTTAATTAAAACAAATGCGAAAAAAAACATCAGTGCTTTAGCCTATAAAAGTATTCTGACCTTTCACCTTAATGTTTCCTAGATGACATCTACTAAAATGTGAAATTTAGGTGAATAGCCTAAGAGGAGTTTAAAAAGGTCATATTTGTGTGTTATGCAACAGACAGAAATGAATGGATCTGCCCCATATTCAGCAAAACATCAGTTATAACGAAGTCTAAAATTCTAAGAGGGTTCCAGAAATGTTTCTTGGAACATGAATGATGAAATAAAACAAAACATGGAATAATAGAATAACTTAATAAAAATAACATCTTGATTTATGTGCATTTGTTAATAAAGATATACAGCTTTGAGGCAGTGCGCTGCATATCAGGCAATAATGAAAACTCTAAATGGTCCATACTGGGTATTAATTCAAACTGAAGTCACATCAGCACCCTTGAGCAGCAATTATATTCAAAAGTGGCATATCTAAAAACATCCAAGGTGTAATATCTATTTAAATACTTCAGGCACATTAAGCTTCTGACGATGTGTCCAGCACAGTTATTGTCCCACACCTGAGCAGCTTCATGATATTTGTTTTGCACTGGTGTGAGACTTAGACTGTAAGGGACAGAAAGGTCCTTCCTTCATTATTGCCATGAAGCTGAACTTCTGTTTTCTACCATGTAATCATGCCAACATTATTTTAATACACTGTACTGACTCACTGAAACCCTAAAGCATAAATATCCAGATGTTCTCCAGTCTCTTCAGCGCTGATGCTGTAGCAGCAGGCATGTGTCCGATCCAGCTGAGAGTGCTTGCTCTCCAGTGGCCTGCCTCATACTGCTAGCCACACTAATCCAGTCCCCTTAGTACAACAGAGCTTCTGTGGGTGAGCAATGATGTAAAGCCTAATTTCCAGCTGCACTTTAAGGAGTAAAAGGGAGTTTAAGACATTACCAACGGAAAAGGGACGAGAACTCCATTGAACACCAGTTTACGTTAACCCCTCAAACTCACTCTTCACTCTATAACGGTACATCTATCCTATTAACTTCACTGTTTATACTGAATGATTCATAGTAGTTACTGAAGGTTTAACTCTCCGGGGAATAACCATCAACAGTTTTTTTTAATAATATCAAAATGAATTTCAAACAAAATCTTCGCATTAACATTTTTATCAGTGTATTATTTGTGTTAATTTCAAATCAGACTGCTTTTTCGGACAGCTCAAATTGCAAAAACATTAATGGGTCTTCATAGTCATTACTCTTAAGCAAATGTATGAAATATTGTGGAGAATATAACGCTAAAGGGCTCTATTTCATCAACCGCTGAAAAAAATTGTAGGAGGAAAAAGGAATTCAAAACTTTTAGCAATCTAGAAAACATTTTGCTCACAGCACCGGATGCTTACAACGCAATCTGCTGAGGAAAAAAAAATGATCAGAAGAAGCAGTCTGATGCAATGAGAGAAAACGGCATGCAGCAGATCTGTAACATTGTATGATACGAGCTACAGATCTGTAGGAATGAATGACAATGTGACTGTACGTTACTCTAACTCACCTCCCAGCAGTTTGGATTGGCAGTTGACAAACTCTGGTTTTCTTTCTGCACTGTAGCGCTGGCACGTGTTGTGTAGGACCTGCACAAACATGCACTTGTCCCCAGCTGAGCCGGCTACCCACTGGTCAAACGCGTTCTCAAATGTCAGGTCAAACTCAGGACAATCCTGTGACATGACAGGGAGAGAGCAAAAGAGTGGGATATGAAAAGTATGAAAAGAACAGGAAAATAAAAAGGAAGTAAACAACAATGCCACTTTGTGAATCCAGTGGGATTGATAAAATTTTTGAACAGCTGAGCACAAGAATAGAGAGGACAATGCCACCCACAGGGACTCTCAATGACCATGTGACTCACCCTGTTAGGGTCAATGCCGTTCACCTGCTGCAACTGGTTAAGACTCCACTGGGATCTTCTGACAAATGAGGAAGAGCCCTCAAACTGCTTCACTTTTGTAATAGAGATCTCGGTTGGCTTCTTATTGGTCACTGAAGAGAAGAGTAAAGGAAAAGGGTGTTACACAGTCTGTGTATGTGTGAACATGATGGCGGAAACTGATGTTATGTTACAAGGCTTGAATATTTACTCTGCTTTCAATGGAGGCAACACACTTAGGAAGCCATTTATAATTTTATGCATTTAACTCACATGGAGACATGTTTAAACTCCAAGTGATCATTATGGTGTCGTCTGACCACCTGCTTAACAATTTTACTTTTTAAAGTGCTGCACTGTTAGAAATCCACCTATAGACTTACTGGAATCAGTGGAAATTAACGATCACAATAAAAGCACTGGTCATGTTTACAATAATAAATGACCATATTTAATTACATTAGCTCATATTCAAGTGCCTTGAAATCAGTATAAAAGTTGCATAAAAATTCATTTATTAATCATTATCACATTAGCAACCCTTGTAATACTGATATTGTAGAAAGCAACAATGTCCACATCATCCCTATAGCAAATGCAACACAAATGTGTATTACCAGCATCATGATCAGTCTCAGATATTGCAGATGATGTTCTGATAAATCTTGGCATTCGCCTGATCGTAAGTACCACACTACTGTCCAAAGAAAAAAAAAAAAAATCAGGTTATGAATCTCTCACCTTTAGGGTTAAGTGTGTTTGAACTTTGCAAGACACCATGGAAATTAAGTCTGAAGTAACATAATTCAGTCCTACAGGATTTTGCGATTGAAGAAATGAATGCAAAATCAAAAACTCCGCAATATTCGGGGGCACTTACAGTTTTTCAACGTTACATCTGGTTTTCCGCAGATTTGGGCCAAGGCGCGTCGTGTGACGTCATCACAACGCACATTCAGTCAAAGCCCTCTTTGACTCCCATGCATCGAACATGAGTATAGCTAAAAGGTCTCATATACCAACAAATATCACTGTGGAAGACCGTACAAAATTTTTGACAATTCATGTAGTTTTCTGCAAAACCAAACACAACACTCAATCATGTCTCATGTGACATAGGCTTGTGATTTGAGTATACATCATCCCGCTCACATGATGTCAGTCAATGTTCTTCCTCAGGAATCTCACGAATTAGATTTCCAGCACTCTACATTCAGGGGTCAGACATCAGAGTTCACACCGCTCTCGGTTCATGCTATGATCCATCTCATAGCAAGTTTTTCACAGGAGGTTCTGCTTCTGTATTGTTTGTAGAAACATCTGTGTCCTTGATGCCTTTTTTTCCTCGCTCTAATATCTTTCAGATCCACTTTTTTCCTCCTTTTCCCTCTCCCAGTCTCTTATGCATGTCATCTCCCTTCCTTCACCTCAGTTTCACCTTTAAACTGCCATCTGGAGGAGTCTTTTTGTTTACCGTTACTGAGATCTCAAGGGATTGAAGGGATCTACATAGAAAACTCCACCTCAGCCCCCATACTGAAGGAGAAAGCGGATCAGTTTCAGAAGTCTAACGAAGTTGGATTATCCCTACCCAGACCATATAAATGCAGCTTTATAAATGAACTTAATGTACAGTATATATCAATTTAAAAACGTATGTCTGCATAAAATATAGTATAAACAAGGGCTCTGTAATTTAGTGTAAATACATTTCTATAGCCTTTATAAACAATTCAGCCTACACAAAAGCAAGCACTACATGAGAGCTATAGGCTTGATGAATATTAATTTGCTCATCTAATAAAAGTGTCAGGGTAGTTAATGGAGACGTGTGAAATTTAAAACTAAACTGGAAGTGCGTAAGAGGCAGTGAGGATCATCAATCTGAAACATACAGCTTAAAACAGCACACAACAGAATACTCCGTAAAGTGCTGCATTTGTGAGAACAGCAGAAAAGTAGCTTCAAGAGAACCACCAATTTAGGGTTGTAACTATTTTTCATTAGATTAAGGTTCATGAACTGTTAAGAATTTAGTCAATTACATTATAAAATAACTAACAACTTTGGTTTCTATAAGGCTCATATAACGTTATTTAAAATTCTACACAAGGGTGTGCAATATAATTATTGTGCACACAATTCAGCAATAATCTTCATGAAACAGAAGAAGCAGCAGTGAGACAGTAGACTTGTCTTTACAAAGAAAGGCGATGTTGTGTATTTGTGGTACTGTGATGCTCTCCTGAAATATAAGAATACGGTTGACAATGTTACTTGAGCAGACCTGCAAAACCTGCACATGTTCACATGCATATTTCTTGAAAAACTAGTAGGTTTGTGGATGTGCTCTTGGGGATGTTTTACAAATGTTCCAAGGCTTTTTCTAAATGCTACTAGCTGCTAAATCCAAATTAGCTTATGTATGTTAAGTTACAGTTATATTTCATCTTTCATTTTCCTTTACAGTGAGTTCTCAATAAAGCCAGGCACAACAAGTAAGTGTGGGACATGCGCTCCTACTGAATTTTAAAACACAGCTACAGAGTGCTTCAACTTCACATATTATGCTACCCAAAACTTTCCCACATTCTTTGTGAAGACTGAAACAACTAAAAGTCTCTTTTGGATGCTGCAAAATAAAACTGATGTGTGAGCGGTTTTCTGGAACGCCAAAAGCAAGTCCGTCTAAAGCACAGCGAGTACCGTGCTTTGCAAAATGCCAAAATTCCTTCGAACCAAATCCAAAACCCAAAGAGAGAGAGAGAGAGAGAGAAAAAAAGGCATTTACAAAAAAGAACCTGAATAAGAAATATGTTTTGCATCATTCAAGAAGTGAGGACATTCTGTTTTCACCTTTTGCAAGCTTCAACAGCTTTGACTGATAAATGTGTTATTGCCATATTTCACAGATTTGCTGTTCATCACAGAATTTTGTGGCCAGCTCAGTTTCAATGTGATCTGCTGCCAATATTCAAAAGGCAGTTATGCAACGGCCAAATAACATGGGAGGTATGATGCGAAACATCTTTTAATATCCATGTGAGAGCTGACACTTGCGTTTTAATTTGGAAGAATATTTGCTTGAATATTCAATCAAGGTCCATCATCTTGCAACACTCAACAGATCGCTGAAGCACAGCTGGGTTCAGGTTAACATCTCTCACAAACACTTAAGCAAATCAGCCATGCAGCTGTCTCCTCCTGCAGTGCTTAAACATCACATCTTCATTTCCATTTCAATAGTCATTACAGTGTCACCGGGGGAATTTTCCAAAGAGCCTGCCTTACAATGAAATAAATCTTTGCATAGGTCACAGTTGATGAGAATGTAGTATGAATAACATCAGGTGAAAACACTCTCCGTAAACATCCCAACATCCAAAATGAGAGATACAGGTAAAGCTGGTTTATTTTTAAGTGCTGGGGCTTCCATGTGAAAGTGGGCCAGTAGTTTTGACTAACAGTAGTATAACTTCATTACATTACCAAACAACAAGCCTGCCAAATAAAGCTCTGAGATCCTACAGCTGCTCTCTCTTGGGCACAATGTGATTAATGAACATGACAGAACTTCTCCCAGATTACTTAGAATTTGCATTGTTGAACAGTGGACTAGTTCAACAAAACAGACTTCATATAAAACCATAATGAACTTTCCTTTACTTTTACGCTATCCGTTGTCACCCAGATGAGGATGGGTTCCCTTCTGAGTCTGGTTCCTCTCAAGGTTTCTTCCTTTTAATATCTTAGGGAGTTTTTCCTTGCCACCGTCGCCACCGGCTTGCTCAACTGGGATAAATTCACACACTTAAAATCTGTATCCTGTGTTTATATATTTCTATAAAGCTGCTTTGAGACAATGACCAATGTAACAAGCGCAACACAAATAAAATTAAATTTCCTGATTTGAATATTCACTGTCACTCCTCTATATATAAGGGTGCCAAATATTGCATTTGCATAGTAAATATTTCAGTGATATTTATTCATGTCTATAATGTATCTAATCAGTATAAATATATTATGCAAAAATAAACTCACAGTGAGCAAGTGAAGGGTGAAACATTCAGTAGGATGGCGCTGAGGAGGAAGCAACGTTAGAAATCAGTTATTTTTATATTACGTTTTCTACAAATTCAAGTTACTGTTTATATAATATGAGTTCATGGTTAATTATTTTGCATTGAGATTCTGATTTTGAATAATGCCATACATAAAAAAAAAAAAGACAGGATGGTTATGGTCAACAGCCAGTGAAGCTTGATGGAGCATGTGTTTGTGTGTGTCAGAGAAGCAAAAGCAGAAATAAGCAGGGCATGAAGGTGTTCTTGAAAATATGTCCATCTCAGTTGAACACCTGTGAATAGAGTGGAGGCAGCATCCCACTTATTTCACCAAAACACTCCACACTCTTGTACCACTAGTTCTACACTCTATAGGACTGCCTGAGCAGGTAGGTCTTCAATCTGCGTTAACACCGAACTGAACCTAACATCCATCACTGTGAAATATAATCTTAAGTTCTACTCTCAGCTTTCTGCTACAGTGAATCCTGACCATGACACAAGCAAAAGGCATACACTAACCTGGCCTCAAAGTGCAGATTTGTGTAGAAGGTAAGAATGTTACAGAGACCAAAATTACAGCCCAGTCTAAACCTACTCATTCTCATGCAAACAGAAATCCATATAGCTCACAGAGCACAGACAAGTCAGCTAAAACTACTTGATTACAGCCATTGTTTAGACGACGGTTAACAGGTTGCTGATGAGGAACTCGGTCTCGGTGCCATTCAAGTGAGAGAGCATTGCTCAATTTCTCCTTTTGAGTCCAAGTCTGCTCTGCTGTTTATCATTCCAGGGGAGTGTCTGTTTTCCTGGTGAGCCAGATGGAAGATGTTTGATTTAAGCAGTGCTTGGTACACAGTGGAATGAATTTCAAAAACTGGACACATGAGGAGTTCTTAAGATGTTAGACCTTCTGTGAGAGCATCACCTCCAAAAGGGAACTTATCGGGAATTAACACAGCGATGCCATCAGCAGGGCATCAAAACATCTGTTGAGGGAGATGCAATTCTGTACACAAGCAACATACACTTGTATTTCCTGAAGAGAAACTCAAGAATTGTGACACTGTGAACCCTCATGCCAAGCAGTTAAAGGGAAATTCTGGTATTTGTCAGTACTATGTAGTGTGTGTGTGTGTGTGTGTGTGTGTGTGTATATATATATATATATATAGTCAGTAGTGCAGTATGGCATTTCAGCCTCAGTGCTTTATTAAACATATTTTTTCAATAAGGGCAGCAGTGGCTTTACAGTTACGGCTCTGGTTTAATGTGATAAGTTATGTGTTAAAATCCCTGAACAGACCAAGCAGAGATAAACAGCTTGAACAAATGTAAAAGTACAAAGACATCCTGTCTCTAAGATCTCATGCATTACACAAACTCACTGTATAATCCCTGGAACTCCTCACCACGAGAAACCATGAGCAACCAATCAGGATTTGTTAGATTGTGAGTAGAGGAAAAATAATGCATTTCAGAAGATACATATTTGCTAAGGACAAAAGGGAAAAAAATCAATAGAAAAATGCCAAGGGAGCACAATATACACAGTCTGATAAATACAAGAGAAACAGGTTTAATTTGCTGTTTATCATTTCCCAGAAATAAAAAATAAAAACAAAAGTAGAAAATGTGTAGGTTTGTGAACAAGAAATGACTCATTGGGCTAGTCAACAAAAAAGAAATTCTTCTAGAATTCGAATCAATTTCCACATAAAAATGACACCAGACACTATTATTTGCCTTTGTAACTGTAGGGAGCTACTATTTATTAAATATATATTGATATACTAGAACTAGAATTGTATAATTTTGATAAGCACTTCTTTTTGGTTTTGATAATCATGTGTAAATATTCCAGTGTACTACTAGCTTTCTGCATGCATACTAATGTAAACCTGAAGAGAAATACACTGTCAGCTAGAATGCTGACAGTTTAATTAGTCCAAGTGTACTCTTGAAATACTCCAGGAGCCATGTAAACCCCATTAGTTTCATTTAAGATGTACCAGTAGCAATATCACTATGAAACTTTTTTTTTTTTTAGCATACTAAAAAGGTGTGTTTCCATTTGGCCTCCATTAATCGTCATTATGGATTAATATGAGCAAGTTCTAATCTAGTCTATGATATGATCATAAAATATTTTTGCGAGATTTTAAAACAATCTAAACTCATATTGAATTGGTTTTATTGTGCAGCACTTTGGCATTTTTAAAATGCGCTATATGAATTAAGGTGACCTGACTTGAGTTTTGAGAGATCACTTACGAGAATACGTTCTACTCCAATTTCGTCAGATATTACATACACTATTTTTATTTATAAAAAAAAAAACAAAAAAAAAAACAAAAAAAAAACCCATGTACTTATAGCAAAAATTTTAATGTGTAATGTAATACACATTTTGTTGTTTTTGAACCATATATTGCATGACCCATTGACAGTTAGGCTGACTCCCAAGTGATGTCCCACTGCCTACTTAAGAGCTTTACCTAAGGCATCACAATTGCCTTGTATATCATTTTCAGTGCACATGTAGTTCATGCTGTTAGAGATTCAGTACATATCAGTATTTACATATGTACTTGAGTAAGATTTTTTTTTTTTAAATATTTTTTTTTTTACTGAAAAATACTCAAAAATAAATGTGAATTTAAAAGCCACCACTGTTTGAAACATTTTACACAGAAACTGGAACAGAGATGGAAAATGTTTAAAACTGAAGTTTTAATAGAGCCATGCCACTGCTTTAGAAAACCAAGCGTTTCTCACTTCTCACTCTTTGTCCTGTACTTGACCAAACACCACTAGGCTCTTCAGTCTAAGGGACTGAAGAGGTGTATTAGGATGTGTAGAGGTTTTTCTTTAGCTCCTTCTGTAATGAGAACACCTTAATATGTTTGCATAGTTGAGAAGAATCTCTGCTTTTCTTACTTACATATTTACTGTAAATATAAAACCATGTGTCATTTTCAATTTCCTTAAAAAAAAAAAATATATATATATATATATATATATATATATATATATATATATATATATATATATATATATATATATATATATGATTTCTTAGATGTGTGGCAATATTTATATTAAGATATTGTCACTCATCCATCAGTCAGTACTGTTATGGGGGAATGTGATTGAGTGTCAAGGTGGTCATCAAATGTGTTTAGAATTGGTTTGACATGCAGAGCAGAACTCCTGCTGTTCCTGGATCCATGATCATAAACATTTGTGTGTTAAATTTGCATAACTTAAAGGAAACTACCATGCATACATTTTGCTGTCTATACAAACAGTAAACGAGCTCAGAGCATCAGCATAATCTGCTGCAATAGATACATACACAATGCAATTATGCATTGTCAGCATAGCCATGAAAGCTGACTCTGTAATCTTGAATGCCCAAGGGAATCCATCTACAGACACAATAACATGCCCGCAACAGATTGAAACAATCTGCTCTTCTAAAACAGCATTAAAGCACAAGTATTTCACTGAGGAATAGAGGTCACTTAACGGAAGCACTGAGAAGCTCCATGATGAAGATTAGACAGTTGCATCAGAAGCAGCAAACTGAATTTGAATAACTAATCATTGCACAGAAGTTTGAAGAGAAAATGAAAGAAAAAAAAATTCTATACAGTATATGGGGTGTGTGTGTGTGTGTGTGTGTGTGTGTGTGTGTGTGTGTGTGTGTGTGTGTGTGTGTGTGTGTGTGTGTACACAGATCAGTCGGTTGAAGAGGATGCCACAAGTGACTTTTAAATGGCACGAGTTACTTTCATCTCTGGTGACGAGACAGAGACTGATGTGGATGCTGAATCAAAGTAATAACTCATTTCCCAAGGTATTTTGCAGAAGTAGATACAGTTATACATGTACAAGTAGGCATCCTTGGAATAGAATTGTTAAATGCAATTTTCATGCCTTTCATTTACATTTCATTCATATGTAGCTCTGAAATGTCTTCAGAGCTACATTTATACAAGATGTGACGCCAATGAGAAGGGATTAAACACATGCAAATATATAGGACAAAAGGTAGAACTATTATTTTACCAACAAACAGACTTATATGACAAAGATAAATGAGGATCACTGGATCCTCGTCACTGTGAATCTACCACAGTGCAGTGTGACCTGGGTGCCTGCAGTACTAAGGTGTTATTAGTTGCCAGGGCTTCCTCAAAGGGCAAGCCATTTAAAGAGTCATTTAAAATAGACTGTTAATTACAGGCCCTGTCTCTTCCTCTGTTAAGTGTAGGAATAGTTTGTGGCTCTGCAGCATGAAACTGCCCCACTCGACAAGCATGACCTTAGCTGAATCACTTTTTGCTACATTTTCCAGTTTATGTTAAGAGCCTGACTACTATTGAAAGACAGCAAGAAGAAATAAAAAATAGGAAAAAGAAAACAATTAATTGACTGATTATTAGCAGTCCATTTAGATCAGTAACATACTATTTCCCCTGCCTGACACAATGATAAATAATTACAACACAAAGCAATAAAGTCGGCATAAGAGACTGGGAAATCGAATAAATAGCCTGTGTTGCTATCCAGGAGTATAACTGGCGTCAGAAAAAACTTTTAGAAATAAGAAGTGTCTGGTGTGAATCAGTTTTGCTTGATTTCAAATACACAGATTTCTCATGAAGAAAATTTCTTTCACCCATTCTAACCACCAGAATCACAGTACCTTCTAGTACATGTGCACACATATACAGATAGCTTCCAACAAATTCATGAAGTGAATTTATATATTTATATATATATATATATATATATATATATATATATATATATATATATATATATATATATATACACATATATATACACACATACACACACACACACATACTGTATTTGCATGCCCTTGGGTGCAAGCTGTTCCAAGAAGAATGGTATGCACCTCATCGACAGAATCCCGCACTGACCGATTTCGAAATTACAAATTAGACAGCAGCAAGTCACCATCTATAAACATGTGTATGCGGTGGGGCATGCAGTGCGTCACACCACCATGGAAGGCCCCACCTTACGATCATATGTAAATGTGGGAGAAGTGCATGCGTTGGACTTAAGCTTGCCTTGCATCTGTTGGAGGCTAGATGACTTGTGGTTAAACAAAGACCCCTGCCCGAGGTCATACTACCAAGTTCTGTAAACCAATTATTTGACCTAACAAACTTTTATAAAGACGAATCTGCAGTCTTCTGTTATGCCCAGTGCATGCCCTACAATTAAACTTTGATCTGTGGCCATACGATCCTCAGACCAATAAGAGACTGGCCTGCTGGGTGGTGGACATCATCGTCATGGCCTATAAGAAGGCTGGATGCAAGGCCCCTACCATTATATGCCACTCCACAAGAAGCAATCTTGCTGCATGAGCAACACCATGCGACTTCAAGCTCTACAAGGTTAACTATAGCCACATTGGTTGTGCAAATATGACACTTTTCCAGTGAGTCTGTTCATCATGACATTGTTCCATAAGTTATCAAGGTGATTCTCATCAGCCCTGGTAGTTAGAAGGGATTAAACGAGCACTAGATTCTTATGTGGTTCAATGAATCCTGGATAACTGCCAGGGTTCATCGTCATCTAGAATAAAGCACCAACCCAGGAAAATCTTGGTGAGAAGGTTCCAGAGAAAGGTGTATGGCTGAATGACAGCAATATTTATTGCAAATCATCTTACACCACTTTGTGCCATTGTTGGAAGGTCTCGGTATTTTAAAAGTTCTTTGCACACATGGCTTAATTAAACCTCAACATCACATTTATTATTCAAATAAGGGACACATCTTTACCTCGAAGAAGGGTTTATACTAATAACATATTAAACCTTGAAATCTGAATCACAGTTATTATTTGTTGAAACTTTAGCAACAAAATTCAATGACAGTTTGACAGCTTTCTTGGCAGAGAAGGAGAGTAACGGTCTCCTATGTGTCTTAGCTAATGCACAGGTGCCCACCCCATCACCCATCCTACTGTGCTGCACTAAAGGCTTGCTGCCTCATTACCTCCTACAAAACACTGCTAACCAAAAGAAGCTAATGGCTTGAAGATGCATTAAAGTTTGAAGCAAAAATAACGCACAAATGGCAACTCAAAAATATTGCTTAATGTCAAAATCTGTTAAATTGTGCATGACTGTATCCATTTAGGAGTTAGCAAAGTGAGGTAGCAAAGCTATTAAAGACAGGAGGCTATGGAAAAATAGAGTTGAGAAATCCACCACTAAACAACGAGGCATAATTTTCTCCACCGTGACACTCCTCGAGGTGTATCCTCAGAAATGTTTTACTGAGGTGCCGCTGAACTGACTTTTAAAAACACCCTCGCAGTCTTGCTGAAGAAGCTAATTAAACGCTCTATCCACAGACAGGACATTAAAGAAGCCAGAGTGCTGGAGAGAATCATTCACTGCAGCAGAGGCAGTGTTACAAATGAGCAGAGAAATCATATAGCTGGACCTGGGGAATTAGGAATTACAAGCTACCCACTGAGCTTTGGGTTTAATGGAAAAAGACAAAGTTGTTTTAACACTTTGATTAAATGCTGATCAGCAGTCTCCCCTATTGCATTACAAGGTGTCAAACAGCACAAACTGAAGCCAAGCATGTCCCCTGGGTACTGGCTCATGCAATGCATTATGAGAACAGAGCACAGCAAAAAACATCTTACAGCATTAACAACAGCACGATTATACTCTCATACATAACTACTGAGGGTAAAAATAGACATCGGAAAAAACAGACAAGCAAAAATAGTTATGTTCAGCATGTTAATACTGGACCACTATCAAGCAGGTAAAACGTCACCAGAATTTAGCACTTTGCAGTCCTTCCAGAGTTCTGCGATTTTAGAAATCATCGCAAAATCAAGGAAACTCGCAGGAGCTTGCAATTTTTCAAAAGGAACACAGATTTTCTGCAGATTTGGGCCAAGACGCATCATGGGACATCACCACAACATGCATTCAGCCATAGCCCCCTTCGATTCATGTGCGTCGAACATGAGTACAGCTAAACAGTCCCTTCAGGATTTTGTGATCACAAAACTTAACACAAAATCAAGGAAACTGGAGCTTGCAATTCTTCAAATGATTTACCAGTGATTTTCCGAAGATTTGGCACAAAAAAAAAACTCAGCAAGTTGCACATTTTGAAAAAAGCCGCAGCAAAATCGAGCATTTTTGGCAGCAACAATCACAAAAATAAAACTCCATGAAATCCTGTATGGATTGACTCGGACCTCAAAGATGCAAATTATACTTAGGGGAAGGATGAAAGATGCTGGCCGCATGCTCCTGAAAGGTAAGCAATGATTTACGGCATCCAAGCAGGAATTCTGAGATCCCAGCGAGACAAATTGGTCTCACAATTTTAATGAACATACAGTCTCACATTCACATGAACAACAGCATGTGACATACAGAAGCAATACTGGCATGACATGAAATGAAACTGTTAGAAAGAAAGCGAGGTTACAGATGCAAATGTGTACAGCTTGTAAAGATATTTTTTTCCTTCGAGACCTACTGCTACTTTTCTAAACTCTGCACTAGAGCAGTTCATAATACAAAAATCAGACATCTGCACCTGCTGCATTCACTGCACTCTGTCCCCGCCTGTATTCTGAGCATTCCTCTTCACTCCAGCCATCAACATCAAAACCCACACACACACAGCACTAGGGCTGACTAGATGAGATAGACAGAGGGAGAAAAACGTTAGCACTCCAAGTCTTACAACCTCCTGATGCTGCTCACTTTAGTACATGAAAATGATCCATTACTTCTAAAGAGATTACAGTGTATATGCTTAGACAACTGTAATATTAGTGATGAAGAAATCATTTTGAAAAACTTGATAACGTGCTGTGACCTTCCTGAACTCCATCTCTCCCCATCTGTCTGTACTCGTTTCAGCATACAGGTCCAGATGTGCTTGGACAGATGTCAAATATGTTAACTTCTAAGCAAGTCCAAGAATGAGGCACAAGCCTTCAACTGTTTTACATCGAACAGCTTTCCTTTTCGGTCACCACATCGTTATTTTCTCAGGCAAGACCACAAGCAATCTGTAGAACACTGTAATCAGGTGTGGGCAGGCATGTGTGTGCAATTACGAGAAAATAATTACAATCACGATGTGGACACAAAGGAAAAATAAACCGTTACTTACCTACAAGAGATAAACATACACATGCACATCAAAATCAATAATGATGCCCTGTACGACAGTATAATATACATACGCATATCCTTGAATAACGTCCTCATGGAGTGAAGAAAACATCATAGAACATGACGTGAATTGAAAATACTGTGTTTTATGTGGCTGATATCACTGCTTGGCTATCTGCTCCTTTTAAAGCAGACTTTGGGCTCTTTAAAACATTTAGCAAAGCGACAAATCCAACAATGACCAAAATAAAATAACTGCTCAATCTGTCTATATTTACATGCTGCAGACCTGACAGACAAGTGAAACGGCAGGAGGATCTGAATAACATTTGTGTGGTAAGAATATAGCTCTGGATTAAAAGGATCCAAACTAGAATAATCTAGCACCACCATTTATTTTGTTATAGGAGTTAGGACAGTAGTTAGAACCAGTTGTCACAACATCTACAACAGAAAGACAGACATCTGGTGTGGTTTCGTGCCTTTTGTCAACTTCTTAATAAATAATTAATTCAATCGGCATTACCAATATGGACAGGTTCCTGGATGAGAGACGAGGCTGGGTAGATTCCTGAACAGCATGTCTATACAGTGCTACATTAAGAGAGAGGTTGGGCTTTTGGTGAATAAGCTAAACCACATATTAGCACTGGTGAGCTCTGGTTTTCTACAGATTTGCCTCTACTGATAAAGCACTCAAACATTATTTGCACTCCATTATTTTCCCATTACACATTTACTTGCTTATTCATGAGCGCTTTTACAAGTCGCCTGTAAATTAAGTGCTATAAATATTTACTGAAGGGATGCTGCTTTGAGAGGAAGAAACTGTAAAACAAAAGACTCACTGGAACATCAACAAAAAAAAAAAAAAAAAAAGAAAGAAAAACCTCCAAACCAAATCTGAAGTCTTTTTCAAAGTGTACAATTAGCGTACATGTTTTTCCATCCTCCCCATGATCCTTAATATTAACATGTGAGGGATGGATTTTCATCTCCAGAAGCTTTACATCACTGCCTAAGTCAGACAATCATTTTCACGCCATCTTTCTGACTTCTTCCTAAGACATTCACTAAGGCACTGCACATCAGATGGAGTTTCAGTCTGGTGATTGGAATGCTTGGCAGCATGGCTGAAACAGAAAACATGAGCTAACACATCAACGGACAGACAGCGCCCTTGAGTGGGGTCACAAGACTATCATGATGTGGAGAAGTGAAAAGTGATATTTTTCCCCAGCTGCCCTTTGCAATAGCAAAATTGCATTTTCCTCTGTTACAACAATGAGCAGAGTTATTGAATTAAAAAGGAAGTAAAGGATGTGCTTGGATAATATTTCCTTCCTTGGAAAATATTACTGAAAGAGCTGGAAGAGCTAGACTTCAGACTGAGCAGAAAAAAAATAGTTTGGTGTTCTAAAGCATGATTAAGAGAATAAAACGTAGTTTGCAGTTCTACAGAGCCGGGGTCCCAGATTTGATCCAGAGCTCAGGTTACTGCCTGTGTGTAGTTTTACATCTCACCGTGTTTATGTGGGTTTCTTCTCCACTCTAAAGATGTTGGTAGGTGGACTGGGTACACTAAACCGCACCTAGGTGTGAATGTGGATGTGCATGGAGCACTTTCATGGACTGGTGTCCAATCACGTATTCCCACGATGCACTCAGTTCCCAGGATAGGCTCCAGATCCACCTCAACCCTGACCACGATAACATGCTTACTGCAGATGAATGAATGAATGAATGAATATAGTTTGCAGTTTATATTGTGTAGTTTAGTGATCGCTGGTGTCGAAGGACAAAGGAGACATCAACAGATTTGTGATCTAAAAAAAAAAAATTAAAAAAAAAACATCTTAAGTAGTCAAATATGACATGTTTTAGCTGAACTGCAAATCTAAAAAAATGAACCGTGGCACATTTTATAAAGGCCAAAATAGAATTAACCCTTCAATATTAGACCGGTGCCCAATCAAAATATGTATTTTACGTACTGCCACAGTGATGTCCAAGCTGTCAGGGAAGGTCTAAGAGTTCCCATCAGTGCCCTTCAACAGAAATACCAAAGTCATAAATGTCGGGGCTCCAAGCATGCCACTGAAGGAAGAGGCTGTCAGCACCGTGCAGTGCCCTGTCTGTAGCTTCAGCTCAACGCGAGCAGCTCCCAAAAAGAAATGCCTGTTATAATCGTGTCTAACCTTTAAGAGTGCCCTAACCAAACTACAGCCTGTCAACAGGAGCCAGAGCCCTGCTGGCAATAGCGCAGATGCTGAGGAGATTCAGGGCTTCATTCAAACAGCTGGTTTGAGCATCATGAGCATTGTTCTTACAATGAGCAAACATAATTCTCATCAATGCAAATTGACTGTCAGCCTCCTAACAGCCCATTTACTGTATACACAAAACATGTTCGCATGCATAACGTGTTCAGTGAATGCACCTTACCTACACTAGTAATAAACTGAATATGAACAAATAGCTGCAAGGTATATAAAATAAAATAAAAAAGAAGCCCTGTGAATGCAAAAATTTCAGAGTCTCCAAATACTCTTTTATAAATGTATGAATAAATGTATACTCTACAACTAGCCATTCCACATATGCCACTGTGAAAAATTAATAAACTGCCATTGTATTTGGTAGGAATTTAAATCTCCTGCAAGAGATACACTTTTAATGACAGCTCCAACCTTGTGTAACGTCTAACTTTATATCTAGATCTCACACACCATCTCAGAAAAATAAGAGTTTGGAAGGATCAATACAACCACCGGAATGCAGAAGCCATTCATAACCGGACTAGAGGTGAGGCGTTACAGGGTAGCGTGGGAGCATATGGCATTTTCAGGGCCCTGGTGGGCAGCAGCCCGAGTCCCTGCCTTCCTGCTGGGTTTGTGTGGGAACAGTATGAATAAGTCCAGCTGTTGGTTTGGGTGACCTTCATTAACACAATAAACACTGGCACCAGTCACAGCCAGACACTGTGCAATCTTTAACAAAGCTCCAGCACTGCCAGCAGAGCCGTCCAAAAGGCCCCTGACAGATCAATGCGTCTAATAGCTTGTTATTACTGTGGGAGTTATTCAGTGCTTTTCAAATCATTGACCATGCACTGATTGTATTAAATGGTAATAATGGTGTAAAAAAAAAAAGCAATTATTGGTTTCACAAAGAAACATTCTGAAATGTATTAAACTACCATGACTCAATGCTCCCTCCACAAAATATATCATCTCTGCCACCGACATGAAATGCAGATAGATCCTCATGGTAGACAGATCCTTTTCTTCAAATACAAAATATGCCTGATTTAACCACCACCTCAAACAAGAAGCAATTTGATTGGAGAATAATGTGGAAGAAATAACAACAGGGAATAAAAGGGAAAAAATGACTGCCCTGGTCATTGGAGACAAATACAAAAACAGAGACACCAATAGCCATCTAATTAAATTTATTGTCTGGAGGGAGGCACTAGCCAGGATGTTTAGTCAGCAAATGAAATCCTATAACAGTCATGTGTACATTAAATTACAGACAACAAATTGAAGTCCAAGTTAAAACCATTAATGAACAAGCATAGCAGATGCTTGCAGGAATATTCGGAGTTTAAAATCCATTAGTAATGATGTTTTTTGAAGCTTTGATTGCTTAAATATAAACTGGATGTTACACAGTGCAAATGAAATAAAAGCTGCTCAGGAAAATCTGCAGCAAAACAGTGTTAATGCTGGTAAAAAAACTCATCAGCTTCTCCAACTAAATCTTCTTTAAATCACAATAAAAACAAAACCAGACATTCTAAAACAGTGGTCACCAGTCCTCTTCCTTGAGATCTACCCTTTTGCAGGTTTCATCTCCAACCAAAATGCTCCGTTTTATAGTTGATCAATTAATTTTAATAAGTAGATGGTTAGGTGGGCACGATTATGTTTGCAGCTAAAGTCTTCAGGAAGGCAAATCTCCAGGAACAGGCAGTATGTTTTTGAGGGCAAACAAGAGAGCAGGGTTGCGTCCCAAACTGTGTACTTACCTACTATATAGTAGGAGAAATACATCTATATAGTAGGCGAGATGCACGTATTTCGGCTACTATATAGTAGGCAAGCATGCAGTTTAGGACACAGCCGACGGCTTCTAGCAGTCGTCTATTTGCACGTACAGCATGACAAATAATTAACTGCACTTGAAGCTTTCGTGAAATTAAAAATGAAACACCCAAAACTGTATACGGTACCATAACGAAGACGAACTGTATGTCGATACGTGAAATTCTGGAGGGGACGTCGGGCGGTGTGGCGTAGGGACGTAATGACGTGTGCCGTTAATCGAGCTATGTTCTATAACATGTAAAACAGGAACATGAAAGGAGCATTCTAAAATCGACTCATGTAAACACCTTAATCACAATATTGTCTTATTCAGAATAAGGTCAATAATTAGATTAGTGCTGTCCATGTAAACGTTATCAATGTTGGTGTCCACTGTTCTAAACCAACATTTCATTCGGAAATGCTGTAGTACATTTGATATATTGCACATTCCCTAGATGACCTTCATAGTATAAGCCCCTTATTTAAAAAAAAAAAAAAAAAATAATAATAATAATAATAATAATAATAATAATAATAATAATAATCTACAGACAGAGTTTAAATGTGATACTCTATCAGTTCACCTTTGCAAGATCTTAATGTTTACAATATGTTAAGGAAATTCAGCTCCAACCTAAAATTGTATGTTTCATTCATGGTCCATGCCAGCACTCCTGCTCTAATGGAGATAGTATTCATCTCGCTTAGGCTTCATCTCTTCCCGCACTGGCAATTCATCATTCTGGGATAGTGTGAGAAGAAGCATTTCTCACCTTCTCATTCAGCAGGGAGACAAATCAGAAGGGAGGCTCACACTTCATTAATACACCACAAGCGCAAGCATGTTGTACGGTCCACAGGTTGAACAGTAAGTGCTGTTATTTAAATACAAGCTGCTAACAGTGATGAATAATATAGTAATAAATATCCCAGAAAATATGTACAGTTTAAAATCAACATGGTGTCATGTGTTATCATTTGCTAACATGGTTTGCCGCCGATATTCACAATTTAATTTAACATATAGGTTAAGTTTCAACTACTGTAGTTCAATTATCTTATAAGAAAAGATAAGAAAGGTCAGACATTTTCAGTCTGTACAGCCTACACTAAAGCTTTCACATATATAAAATAAAGCAGGAAGGGAGAAGCTGCTACAATAGTTGTAGGAATTCAGAATAAAGTAAGAATAAGAAAAACACAAACCTTCCCACTTCACATCAAAATGTCTTTTCAACTTGTTACGCATCAACTGTAATTATCAATCAGTAATGTATCGATCAGTGCTCGAGCAACCTTGGGTTGTTCTTGAGAATCGTAGAGAATCAATGGGAATCACTGGGGGATTTGCATAATGTTGTGTTATTTGTGTGGAAGAATTAAAATGCCACAAGTCTGTATGCACGCCCACCTCGCCGAATTTAGTTTCATATCTGACTTAAGCTCATTAGTTACCAACAAGCAGCTGGTGTTGCTGTCAACTGACATGCAAGAAAAGAGACCGCCCCCAATTTCTATACAAAACTGACTGGAATTTTGGAAGCTTCTCAGCAATTAAATGTGAAAGTGTGTGAATTTCCTATTACCCTATTATTTTGGGGTTTTAAGGTACAAGCAAAAGAAGATGGTTTATCTAATTACACTGGTTTGTGGATGGATGGGTGGATGGATTTTTTTTCTGAAACCCAATTTAAAAAAGTAAGTCATCGCATTACAAATATAGATATACAGTTTATTCTTGCAGATGGACGATGAGTGGAGCCTGTTGGAGACTATAATCCAGTTTCATTTTCCTAGTGGATGGAAAGGCTTTCATCCCATGATTGGCATGGCTGAAACAGGCTGAGTGGATGGATGAACTGTAATGATCCCCGAAGAGGAAATAAGACAATGTCAGCCAGGAGCTACTGTAGATTCATGTGGATTTTAAAGGAAATACTAATGCTGCATCCTAGTAGTTTGTTTACTACATCCAGCATAAAACTAGGGCTGGGCGATATGACAAAAACACATCATGATATAATTTATCACAATACACTTTTCTGAGCTATCCTAAATACTGCAATATATTTTTATAATAATTGTTATTTTTAATTATTACAAACTGACTGGAAAAGGCTGATTTTTACATTTTAGTGTTTAGAAATGCAAAATTATTTTTCTTATTTTCAGTGTTAAATACTGTATTTTTATACTCTGAAAAATAAAAACACATTTATTACACATTGGTTTATCAATAATAAACCAACATTATTATTTGTAACATTTTTAATGCAGCACAACCGATATACTGCGATAAATGTTGTGTATAAAGCCTTTGTGAATTGTGAAATTATATTTTTGTCATATAGCACACCCCTAATATACACTGCGTTTAAGATTGATAGTCAGTGACAGAAACTGATGTGTTAGTAGAACTGCACACGGCATGGATTGGAAAACAGATGCTGTGTCTGTAAAAAAAAATAAATAAATAAATAATAATAATAACAAATTTCAATTTTTCATGCACCCTGGAACATTTTTTTTAAATTTTGCGTTTGTCACCAAAAAGCAAACTTGAAGTAGAGCACTATAACGGACAGGGCTAGAGTCCTAACTCATCTCACACTAGATATAAGGCCTGTAATCATAGCAACGACCTCAGAAAAATACCAACATGTCTTCCTTGATCATCATCCATCCTTATTCAAAATAAAAACTCTTCATCTGACTTACAATGAGCCACTCATTCTCTTCATAATGATACCTGCATTTCTCACTTGTTCACAAACTCCAATAAAGTCTTGAATTCCTCTCACATCAGACCTATGATGAACACACCACTTTCCTCTTAACAGTAAGGGAGATTGCTGGAATTGGACACATACATCATTGGACCCTCAGTCAAAGACATCAATAAGTGAAAGCGACATCTACCCACACATCCCTGATGCTGACAGACTAGTGCTGTTCAACACCAGTTACTAATGCAATATTAATGCGGTATAATGAAAAGATTATGCAATGAATAATGTATTGCTCTCTTTGCTCGCATTTGGATTGAATGAGCCCAACTGTGATCAGGTGAAAAGCGTACTTCTTAAGAAGAGGAAAAAAAAAACTAAACAAAGGGGTGTGATACAACAATATAAAAGATTCTAGAAAGAATCAATAGTATTTTTGTGAAAATACTTTCACATGCCAAATGTCTTGGGGTATAAAATCTGTCTGAAATACAGGCCAAACATCTAAAAGTCTAAATAGTTGAAAGAAAGCTCACATTACTCTGTATAGTATAGCAAAATACACACTAGAGAACAAACATGATGAAAGCCACCTGCATAATTAAAGTCCCCATCATATTCATTTAAATGAATAATTATCTATCGGTTAACAACAATGATCCAACAAAAAGGTTCGGCTCAAGAACGTTCACCAGCATTTCACTTGTGCACATCTGATGTACAGCTTCTGGCTGGAGCAGGTCCAACCCCCAGCTGCAGACTCCATTAAGGAGCAGACCAGATACCCCTCGTGTTTCTCAAAATATTTAGCATGCGGTACGCACATGGACTGGCTGCTAGATGATACTCCATTGAGATGGGAGTAAACTAGCGCCAAACATCTGTCAGATCAAGCACCTATAAAGAAAGCGTTAGGCGGGACAGCTCCATGGATTGCCTCAGTCATTCATCTCAACAGCAGACCAAAAAACAAACAAAAAAAAAACATACCAGAGGTGAACTTGGGTGTGCAAAAGTTAAGCCACTTAGCAGTCATGGTCTGGACTGTGAAAACACTGAGTCCACTGTTCTCTCTTCAGAAATGAACATAGTATCAAAAATATCAAAAAACATTTTTTTAAAATGTATAAGTAGCCATAAGTCTGGTACTTTTCCTCAATAAATGTGCCACAAAACCAGCTTTCACAGGAATAAGTCATTTGCTTACAGATGACTAACCACATGTCCTTTCTGAAGCCTGCTGGCAAACATGCAAGCTTATCGCATTTACTCTACATTAATTGTTTCAAAACTCTGGAATAACAACCAGATGCTGTGAACTTTGTCTTGATCCAGAGGATCTTCTGCCCCAAAAAGATCACTGTGTCAGTGTTTAAACATTTGCAGTGGTGGCTCAACAGTTAAGGTGCTGGGTTACTGTTCAGAAGGTCGGAGGTTCAAGCCCCAGCACCACCAAGCTGCCACTACTGGGCCCTTGAGCAAAGCCCTTAACCCTCTCTGCAACATGGGTGCTGTATTGTGTCTGATACTGCACTTACTAAGAAGCTGGGATATGCAAAGAAAAGAATTTTACGGTGCTGTAATGTACGTGTGACAAAATATACTGCCAATATATAGCCAATGAGCTCACAGTTCAAACCAGGACTGTAAAGGCTTGCTGATTTTATAATAGGTATCAGAGTCTATGTGGGCTGTAGGCGATCGTGAGAGACTGTTACTGTTAATCATAAAATATTAATACAAGTTAAAAGTCTCTCATAAGTGTCCCTACACAAGTGTCCAATAACATCCATTACAACTCCGTTAAAAGTCTTAAATGACAATGGGCACAAATCATGCACCACTGGCTTGCAGATTAAGTCCAATTTACACTAGAGCCAACACTGAAGATGAGCACCATTCTATAAATGCTTTGACATTGTCATCATAAAAGGTTTGTTAATTGAATTTTCTATAACATGTCCAGAAATGTGGTTGGAGTCTTCTACACTTTGATTAAGTTTTAAACAATGGCAGAGCTCAAGCTGTTACTGTAGTGCAGAAAACTGTAAAGCTTTTGCGGTGCGTTATTTCTTTCTGTTCAGGAGAAATGTTTAATTGTAGTTGGAACTGATATTTGATTATGCTGTATTAAATACGCTCCGCACTCTCTTAGCTGTTAAATGAATATCCCATCATTAACTTTTACAACTATACAGATAATAAAATTAGGCAAAAGGGACATCCCTAGCACCTACACCAAATGCAAATACAAACAGCCAGCCAGTTACGAGGTGGACTTTAAGGTTCAATGTTGGTGATAAGAGAGTGTTTAACAAATCAGATAAGTTTTTAAACTGTGTAAGAAAAAAAAAAAAAGAAAAAATTCCAAGTTCTCTCAGATAAGCATTAAGACAAAACAAATCTATCAATGCACTTTAATTGATAAGCCTTAATGGGACTCTACAGTTCAGCTGATTAGAATCTGCAAAGAAACAGCTCATTTGCTGATATTTCAAAGGGATTAAAAAGAACATGCTTTCTAAATCTTAAATTAACAGAGGTGGTCTCAAACCTGCCCACAGCAAAACATAGTACAGCAAAAAAATAATGATGCAAAGACATTTCAGACTGAAGTAATACTAAAAACAGAACAGGTAGAGAGCCAAAAAGAATGGACAAATCAGGTGCTTATTTAGTATAATGGCGTTAAGTCTGAAGAAAATTAAATTGCCATTCTGTACATGCTCTGCCCTGCTAAATCAATAGCGCTCCCAGGCTGGATGGACTCCTCTCTGAAATCAGGCGGTAGTGGAATTAATTACGCAGCTCAGCATATCTATCTAAGGGTCCATATAAGAAGAGCCTTGCTGCAGTCATTCCCTTCTGCACAACCTACTCAATTATCAGTTTGTGCATGTGGGAGCAGTGAATTTGTATGTGATGCTGAAATGCAGTTGGTTTCAGTATAGCTGTAATAAAAGTATGAACAATTATTGAATGTGCTCATATAAAATGTATTATACATTTTGAGTGAGTTTTCCATGTAAACACAGCACCTTTCCTTTGCTTAGGAAGTTTCATTCCCCACTTTACATTAACCTCAACAACTTTTATTCTAGATTTTCTAAAAAGTGCATTAAGCATTCTAAATGCAACAAATATCAGCGTTCGCCTCTTAAACAGAATCCCACTGGAAAGTGAATGCAATAATCATCCAGAATGAAGTCAAAGAGCTCTATATAGAAAAATAATCCCTAATGAATATGCTAAGAACGGCTTTCAAAAAGCACATTCACAATAGCGCAGATGTGGGAGTGCGTATCTGGAAAGCATTTGCTTGAGAATAACGGATGACTGCAGTCATGCGCAAGGGAACTGGAAGCGCAGGGAAATAGGTCCTATCTTTGAGGAGTTCTGATAATTGCACATGCCTATGTAATGCATGGATGGATGCACTATGGTGAAGTATTTGAAGTATTTGAGCAGTGGTGGCTCCCGATTACTGATCAGAAGGTCAGGGGTTCAAGCCCCAGTACCGTCAAACTGACACTATTGGGTTCTTAAACCTCTCTGCTCCAGGGACACTGTATCATGGTCTAGAATCTGCTCTGACCCCAACTTCCTAACAAGCTGGGATAGGTAAAGAAAAGAAATTCACTGTGCTGTAATGTATATGTGACAAATAAATTCTTCATCTTCTCCTATTTACCAAATAAAAACATCATGTCATACCCATTCCCATGTTCTAAAATTATATAGTGTGGTATACGTGCAATCATGAACTGCAGTTCAGCATCACATTTTACGTTAGCACATTGTTGTGTACATTGGTTCCAAGTGAATAAACTGAGTTGCATGAACACAATTTGTTTTTCGCACAACCAATATGATTTGATTATCTATTTTCCTGGAATAAAATCACTGCGCCCTCACCTGAGCTCAGGACCGAACCAAGGACGCTGGCGTTGTGAAGTTTAAAACGACACCGTATCCCAGACAACTTTTCGCATTCAGTGTTGGTGCTTACACTATAATCAAGAAAGGAATATAAACAGGGTTTTAACAAGACTAATTTTCAGGCAGAAGATCTCGATTTTTTAATCACGAGTATTCATTGATTTTAGGGACAACCTATTTTTATTGCACTTTCACATTTAAATAAACAAACTGCTGCTTTCACCTCCATGTTATGCTACATTCCTGCTAATGTACAATTCTTTGCATCAAATTGGACAGGTCCTTAAAGTGCATCATCTCGTAGAGGCAAAATATATATAAAATTGTACCCGAAATATAGGACGAGTAAAAAAAATTTTAAAATACCATCAACCAAATGAAAATATGCATCAAATATAACAATATGCAACCAAATGAAAACAATTCAGGCGTATGCAGAAAAGGCAATAGCAGTGTTTACAGGAGGAGAGACACAAGACAATTTCTTTTAGGAGCACTTGTGGTCCTAATTACAAAAATTTAGGAGCACAGTTGACGTTTATTTATTTATTTATTTATTTTGAGATGGTAACATTAATGTGCCACAATATAACACAAGTAGGCATGAGAAAACTTGAGCTTGTCAATTATGACAGAATTTAGGAACATAGTCTGAGCCATGACACATTAATTTACCTTCTGATAAACTAAATCTAATACTTTCAGTTGTATGCAAAAAAAAATAATAATAATAATAATAATAAAAAAAAAAAAAAAAAAAAAAAAAAATGCCACACCACACTGTTAACCTGTTTCACCTTGTAAACAAATACAATAAACATCAATATTCAGTGTTTGAAGTCTGCTCCTCTTAAATATATTTCAAGCTACACTATTATACATTTTCCGCAGTCATGGTTCTGGGTTGGAGTCAGTTCTCGAACCGCTCTGTGTATATTGTGTATATATCTGAAAAATCTCATATATGTACAGAAGTGTACATACATACGCTCATCTTCTGTCTCTCTTTGTTGTGCTTGACAAACGCAACACTGCGAGTGCCAGTTTGTGGCAGAGTCAAGTCTCAGCAGCTTTCTGAAGGCTTAGTGTCAGTGAGGCGGAAGGAGGGAACTGGAAAGAAAAGGTGGAAAAGGGAATGGAAGAAGAAAAACAAAACTAAGCTGGGGTGCCGTAAGGGAAGTGTGACTAATTCATAGCAGTACTAGTCAATGGCTCGATCTCTTCTGCATATTCCCTTTTTTCTACAACATAAGGGACTGTGATCATGGGCTGCTCAAAGCAAAGCAGACCTTTTTATTTCCATGTACTGTAGCTCTACACTGTTCATTCAACAGACAGGCTAGAGAGCACTTAATCAGAGACATCGTACACAGCAGACACATTATCACTACTCCAGTAATAAAGGCCTGGCTTAACATAGCTCTATACAGTGGACTGAGACATGCACTTGCAAAACATGCACTTCATGGTCTAGACATGAAGTTTATAATACTGCTAATGCAAAATAACAATTATATCAATTTTGAGGCTCTAGCCGTGCTCTTACGTTAAGTATCGTGGCTTCTTCTTTGTGGGTATCATTAGAGGCATTCAAAGAGAGTACTAAAAACTAAAACAAACTTTACCATGGTCAAATCAGACAGGCCAACTAGTGAAGGATGGTAGAATGTGACAAATGGTAAGCCAGGAAAGGCACCTTAATTATCCTTGCACCTACAACCATTTACATCATCAATCTTCTACATGAATGTCAGTCCCCAGGAATAGCAGATATTACAGCTCTCTGCAGGTCAAAATCTTGATCTGGCTCATTGAGATGCTAACAGAGAAATGAACTATGTTCAGACACACGGAGGCAGCAGATAAATTGAGCAGCAGGGAGTAAAATGATTGGAGCATGAGGGTAGCTTGAAGGATACCGAATCTTACCAGCCAAACCTGCCATTCTTAATATGAAATTTGAGTGCTGTATTATATATCATGTATCTCCCACATCAGAATAGCACTAAACCTACATGCACAAATTCTTTTTGGACTACATGGGACACAGTGAAACAAGCAACAACAACAAAAAAAAACAACAACTTATAGTTTCAATATAGTTCTTTCACAAATTACATGTCTAAAATAGAAACTGGAGTATGCACACAGTAACTTTACAGTAACTACAAGCTGCTTGGGGTGGAAAAAGCTGCTACATGCTGTCTGTCTAGACCAAAACTTACATCTTACTTGGGGTTTCGAATCCCACCTCTGCCTTGTGTGTGTTTGCATGTTCTCCCCATGCTTTGAGGGTTTCCACTGGTTTCCTCCCACAGTCCAAACACATGCATTGTAGGCCGATTGGCATTTTCGAATTGTTGATTGTTGTGTGTGTGCGCACGTGTGTGCACACCTGTGTGTGTGTGTGTGCGCGCGATGGTGCCCTGCGATGGGTTGGCACCCCGTACAGGGTGTTCCCCGCCTTGTGCCCCGAGTTCACTGGGATAGGCACGACCCCATGTAGGATAACTAGCATGGAAAATAGATGGATAGATGTTACATTATTCAGATATTAAACTGTGCATTAATAGGCAAGTAGACATTTAGTGAAGTATAGGCAAACGGGGGGAGGGGGACGACACACAATAATGGGAACACAATATAGACAGTAAAACCTTAATAGCGTGATATTGACATATGGAATGAAGTCAAGTGAAGTTCATGAATAATGGAGATTTTTCTAACACTACTCGACCAAAACTTTTGTTGAAATCCTTCACAAAGTGTCTCATTTCTTCCTCTTTTCATTTTACATTACACAAAGTTTTCACACAGCATGGGTCAAAACAGCCTCTTGGTTCTGTCAGCATTAAACCAAGGGAGCATCCCTCATCATTATGTGTATAAGCACTGTGTACACACACACACACACCCCACCTCAAAGATACAGTGAGCTGGTACTCAGCCAAAATATAAGCGCTACAGGTCTGCACCTGTAATATTAGCACACACCTGCCTAATGGGAGAGAAATCACTGTGTGCTAGCTGAATCTGAGAAAATCAGAGGTGACACTAGTGGGATCACACTTATTTCTTATGGTTGGGGAGATTATCATCATGTCAGACAACATTCTACCCAGAGTCTCAGTCTGAGTTTATTTCAGGTCAGTCTGTTCTTTTCTTCAGATCAGTTAAAGTATTCTTTTGGCTGCAGGCGTGTTTGAGGGGGAGATGGTGACTGCAGATAGCACAGACGTCAGTGACAGGCTTCAGAGGAACAGCATGAGCACAGCCAGGTGGATCAAGTCGAAGCAGACCATCTGATGCATACAAATCCCTCTCTATCCACCAGACGCAGTAACACCCCCCTGCTCATTCCACCATTGAAGAGGCTGGAAAATGAGCATTTAATACCTGCCATGTGTTTCATAAGATGACTTAATGACCAAGTCTTCTCTAAATAGATATGATCACAGGCCACACATTTTGTTAACAAAACAAAAATTCAATAATTAATATCGGTTGGCAAATTCACATTGAGTGTGCATGTGCAGTTAGAATCAAGTCAAATTTGAGCCTTCACGTTATGCTACCATTCCCTCATCTCATTTTTCTTTAACTCGCATCCATAGAAATCTCCTCAAATCAGACGATCACACTTTCTATAAACTGTTTACGTCATCTAAATCATGGTGTGAATTTGGAGTAAATAGAAACATTTAGTACGTTATTCCTTTTAGTATTTCCTACTATTTTGGGGTCTGGTTATGAAGTGGGTGATTTTTGGAAGATTTGGCAACCCCACTTCAGACAAATCCGATCACAAGTACAAACGGATTCAAGACTCATTAGAACACCAGGTGTAAGATTCATCTCGGTTGTCCACTTCTGACTGGATCAACCAGACAGATGTTCATACAAAGACTGAACAGGGCCATAGACCTTTCAGCTTGACTGTACAGTGCTTTATTCGAGTGATCTGGCCTCCCCAGTGAGCATTTTATAATCTACATAAATACCCATGTATTGCCCATCCATCTGTGGTGTGTGGGCCAGGGGCGACCTCCGAATGCGAGAGAATGTGAATAATAAAAAGCATTTATCTGCACAGGCCCTCAAGGTCATCACTCCTCACTTTCTGTAATGCTAAGCAGATTAATTCAACAGCACACTTGACATCACAGAGCAGTCCATCTCAGTGCTGCCACATCCATCAATATTGTGTAACCACAAGGAGAAAAGTAGTTACTTGCAGTGCATGCTTGCTCATATCCATTATCGTGTACATGTGAGGCCAAAGACATCGATATTTTAAACATGTCAATACTCTCAGTTGTAGCAGACCGATATTAGTACTTCGCTCTGGATAAATGTGTGCTTGCGAAATAGTCTGGCTAATTCTGTCATGATTATTAATTAGTCAAGGGTCTGGGCTACTGGGGAACCAGACTTTGCCAACTGCCACCTATTTCATTACCCTCTTATTAAAAGTAGCGACATCAATGCGCACACATGACCCACTGCTGCCATGCCTCATAGTGTGTGTCTGGGTCAATGTCTAGGAGTATATTAATGCAGACTCCTGATAAGACTGGAGGTACTGCTGGAAAAAGACAGAGGGGTTGAAGGTGCACTTAGACACAGGACTGTTCCTCATTGATTTGACTGCACTTCAAGCTGCTAGCAAACAGGAGAGCGCTGAACGCTGCCAGGCAATCTGCTCCTAATTTCCTCTGGGTTATCTCACCTAAGCCAGGCTTCTCTGGAACCAGTCTGTGTTTTGGATGAAGACTGAACAGAAAGTGAGTTTTTAACTGCAAGAAATAGAATGTTGCTGTCAAAAAAAATAATAAAAATACAAGACATGTATTTATAAAATGTGTTAAATCAAAAACCAATTTGAAGAAAACCAATGTACAAAGCTATGTGGTAGAAATGTGTGCCAAAATGTTAGGCTAAATTTTTTTTTTAATCCTTTGTGGTCATTTCATTATAGTTACAGTTGGAACAGTGGTACAGTTTAATACAGTTATGCTTGTGTTTAAATAGAATAAACACGTAGAAATTAGAGGACGGCCGATAGTGGATTTCACGAATACCGATAACTAAGTTGGGCAGTACCTGCCAATAACCGCTTAATCAACAGAGCGTTTTCAAATTGATACTGAATGAAAATAACACTCAAACTAAAATATTGCTGAACTTTATTACAGTATATAAAATAAACAGCACTAACCATACCACGAAAATGTACTGTACTTTTTAAGATAAAACAAATATATTAATACAGTCGCAATTAATAAATAAAGCAAATAAAAGATTTACAGTGCTGTGAAGTTTTTGTGTATATCTCATTAATTTGTTTCAGAAATTAAGTGAAAATGTAAGATAAAACAAAGGCAACCAGAGTAAACACAAAATACAGTTTTTAAATGAAAATGTTATTTATTGAAGCAAAAAAGTTATCCAATACCAACTGGGCCTGTGTGAAAAGGTATTTGCCCCCGTAGTTACTAATTCCCGAAACTACATTCATAATGAGTGCCTGGACTAGACACAACCAGGCCTGATTACTGCAAAAATCAAATCAACACTTAAATAGAACTTTTTCAACAGCATGAAGTTGGTTAAAGAGTCTTACCCAGTAACAGACTATGCCAAAATTGAAAGAACTTCTAGAAGTAATAAGGAAGAAGGTGATTGAAATGCATCAGACTGGGAAGGGTTATAAAGCTCTTTCAAAGGCTCTGAGACTCCAAAGAAACAAAAATTCCACCACAGTGCTGTGAAAGACTGATCTCCAGTTATCTGAAGTGTTTGGTTGCAGTTATTGTTGCTAAAGGTGGCACAAGCAGATTTTAAGTTTAAGGGGGGTAATTAGTTTTTCACGAGTGAAAGGGGTCGGATAACGTTTTTTTAATAATTAAAATAACCTATTGTGTGTTTACTCAGTTTGCCTTTATGTTGTATTTCGTTTGAAGATCTAAAACTATTTACTACGAGATATACAAAAACAGAAGAAATCTTTCACAGCACTGTACATCCAAACTGAACCAAAAAGTAATGCTCCAAATAACAAGTAAAAACAGAGATATCCAAAATGAATTTTTTAAAAAAAATTTTTTTAATATAATTAAAAAAAAACACTTCAAATAACACAGCAAAATTTGTCAGTGATAGTTTTTATTTCTCCACTAGGGGCCGCTCCCATACTGTATGACCACAGCAGCACCTTCTCAGCCATTCCTGCAATGGACACGAATGGGAAAAACTGTGTGGATTTTTGCCGATAACTGATAGTTCCAGCAAATCGGTTATCGGTGCCGATTAATTGGCAAAACGATCAATCCATCGACCTCCAGTAGCAATAGTGTAATGGCTATCTGGTTCAAACATCCAGATGCTAGCTGCAAAAACACAGATCGAGCTGCTCGAACTGGTAGACCATATTTTCCACCTTCCTTATTATTTGACCAAACTGATCACAATCACCTTGCTGTTGTGTTATTTCCTTCATATAAAAATAAAAACTTGCCTACGCTGTAGTATCTTTGCCAGCTTGTCTACACACTTGACAGGCTCAGGCTGTGTTTTGGCAGCTGGTAGCTGTTCAGACCAAGATGGATTTTTCACCCACCTCAGTATGAGCTCCTGCACAGTTCAGCAACTCACTTTGAGCCCTCGGTCACTGTGTTAACAGTATGATCAAAGTGAAAGTGCACTGCAGACCTTTGATGTTGAATAGTTTAGAAATGACCCAACACACCCTGTTATTCATGAAGCCTGACCTGCTTCAGTGAATGTCAAGATTAAAGCAAATATCAATCCTTGCTGCTTATGAAAGGAAAGGAGTCAGAGCTATTCCAACAATGTTCAGACAATTGTTTACATTAAAGCGTTTAAAGAATAGAAAACAATTTTACATTCTGAATTAAAATCTAAAATGTGCAATACAGATTTGTATTCCACAAAAGGTGTACAAATAGCTCATTACACTCCAGGGCCATTTTGTAACACTAATTGTGTCTGCTGCTTCCTAAGGAACTCAGAAGTGTCTCTTAAATGCACTCCCAAAAAAGAAAGTTTGAACAACAAGCTATAAGGCAGTGAAAGCCTGGAGTGTCCTTGGAGTTCAAGAAGCTTGCTGACTCTATAGCGTACAATCATTACTACTTCTATTGTACTTCCATCTGCTGCTGCAAGGTGACATTCCTTTTCAGATCTCACACTACATGCTTTTAAGACAAAACATTATTTGATTAGACTCATTTTCCCAGGTAGCATACTCAGTTCTGGATCTCAAGTGACACACAAAGCAAAACGCACAAACCTGCACCGGTCTACCTCTATTCATTTACATGATAGATTAGCCAAGCACATTGCTAAAACACAAAACCTTTGCTATAAATAAGTGCAGCCAGACACTACAATGAAATGAAATTCTGACATGCAGTACAGTTTAGGTTTGATTCGATTCAACTTTGTCAATGAGGAGAGTACAAATACAAAGCCAACGAAATGCAGTGATATTATAGGGGAAAGTGGGGTCAATTGTAACGTCACATTTCTTTGTAAATCTTATGAGTGAAACATTCTAAAGCTCCAAAAGCTTTTTTTGACACATTTGTTTGTTTGTACACGTCCCATTCTTCTTGCCACTTATTTAATATATAACGATTGACATTAGGGTTAAGGTCTGAAGGAGGCCTGATTAATTGCCTCCTTTGCAGCCATATCAGCTTGTTCATTTCCTGATAGACCAACATGACCCAGGACAAAGCAGAAGATAATATTTAAAAATTGATTCAGTAAGTGGTCCTCTTAAGTTAAAATGCAATCTACCAAAGGATGATCAGTTTTCCATTGCTTGGAGATATGATTTGGAGTCCGTGAAAATGATAAAAAATTCTTTTGTTGTGCTTTTCCAATATATTCCAAAGCTGTGAAATTGACCATTGTTTTGGATTCCATAATGTAGCTGTCCAGTCACCATTGCAGCCGTTACACCGTTTTCCACTTTCAAACCGTGTGTAAATATAGGTAAGTAAAAAGGGGAATGGCTTCTAATGTCTAAATATTGTGGTCTATATACATTTGGGTGAGTCATTCCTTTCTTCTGAGGAGTCAAATCCATGTTGATCCAGGTTTCCTTAGTGTCCAGGGGGTAAAAGACTAAAGTGCATCCAGTTTAAAATGCCCAAGTTTATATTTAAGTTTTCTAAAATGTGGTTTAATGCAAGTACCAAAAAGGTCTGATGCTTTTAGGTTTGCTCTCATACAAGTAAATGTATTTGAGATGAAAGACTGAGTTATTTCTGCTTGCTTTTAGTTTGATAGCATATTGTAGTGATAGCTTCAACCATCTATTTTGAAGTGATGGTTCACTGGCTTCAATGTATAAACGTCGCACTGTTGAGGTTCTGAATGCTCAAGGCAAGCCGTGGTCCCTGATGATGCACTGTGTCAAGCAGCTGTTTATATCAGTGGTTCTCAAACTGAGGGCCGCCAGATGGAGCAAGGGGGGCAGCTTAATATTATTTTAATTGATAAATTTTACCTATATGCAAGTCGGGATTGTTAACCTTTGAACTATGATGTACATAAACATTGAAACTATTAATATATGAAATCAATTATACAAATAACACTAAGATGAAACATCACCAAACAGAGGCATCCGTTGATAAACAAATGTACAGTCCTGTTAGCCACACGCTGATAAATCCTAAGACTATTTAAAATGGATACATTTAAGATAGAGGATGTAGTTTCTTAGTCGAGAAAGTTCATACAGAAGAGCCTAGAATGAAAGAAAAAAAATTATTTGCGAAAGTTTTGGAATGCACCCTACACAAGGGGCGCTTCACGCTGAAAAAGTTTGAGAACCATGGTTTATACGATTTCCTGGCAGAATCATAATGTTCACATAGTCCAAACGTGATTGGATCAATCCTCTATAAAGGTGCAAAAGAACAGTGTACTCTGCCATTTAGTTTCGGCCAACAAAAAAGTTTAGATCACAGCTTTTTGATGTCTTTGACTGGTCCTGCTACTCCTGTGACTCCATTTGTATAGCAAAAAGGGGGCAGTTTAGTAAGTGGCACATCAGTAGATAGTGACTCTAGGAGAAGAAATCTTTGCCAGTTTTAAAATAACAAAAAAAACAAAAAAAAATTAGTGGTCAGTTCAACATCCAAGTCCTGGTCTAATATCCGTCTTTTAATGTTCTGTTTGTTTACCATGTTTGAAGTATGTTTGTTCATCATCTCTGCACCTCACCCACCTCGGAGTCCAACAAGGGGATGTACAAGTCTGCGGGAATCCACCAGATGTACACCAAGGATACTGGAATGAAATACTCGAGCAGATTACAGGGCTCGTACAGATGCTTCATAATGAAATTCCAGAACTTTCAAGGATTTTTCAAGCACAATTTTTTTTTGTTTTCAAGGACTATACGAGAAGTCATTCAAACATTCTTATATATTATAATAATAAAAACACAACAAATTTTTACATGGTGCCTTTTCCAGCCATGCTGGACTAAATTTGCATTTCCCAGACATCTTCGTCTTCACCATAACGTGATAAATATCACTGTACGATGTCATGCGCTAATTAGTGCCATTGCATACTTGCATTCCGCCTAGTGTCAACTCTTTACTTCTGTTTACTTCTGTTTACTTCTCTCCTACTCTCTGTGCTCACATGCTGTATTTCAATACAGCCGAATTCCCAATAAAGCTGTTCTCATTTACAAATTTCACAAGTTTCTGTTGTCAACGGAACAAGTATGAAATAGTGACTGAAACGCGGCGCATTAAGACTACATGTTATCCAGCAGTCCCTTCCAAGCTGCTGCTCTGCATTGACAAAATTCTGATTTTATAACCACAATGTCGTCTGACAAAATCACCAGACATAAGATAACGACAATGGCTGAGCTGTGATTTTGCCGATATTTCCATGTAAAATGATCGCTCAGAGAGAATGTCTCTCTTATTCTTTCTCTCTGAATGTGCTGCTCTTCTCTGTCCCTCACTGAACAGAGTAGCCACAGAGAAAGGTGTGCCTGCAGCAGGAAAGCAGGGCCTCGCACTCGTCGTGCAGAACTGGTCACTCTCTTCTATAGAAAGTAGAGAAGGTTTGTCCAAAATGTTGCAATGTGTGTCACTAGGAGCTTTTTTTGGTGGGAAAAAAAGCCGCCAAAGTCGCCTGAAAAGTGGACCGGGGCTGTTTCTGTTAAAATGAGTAGCGGGAGGGGGAGGGGGAGGGAGGATGGCCTGCAGCAGGGTGTCATATATTGAGTGAAAGGATTGTATTCGTGTTCTATCAAAAATAAACACTTTAAAGTTATTTAGCGATTTCATATTTATTTACTTTTTATAATTCAAGCACTTTTTAAGCACCACTAAATAAAAAAAAACGGCTATTAAGGTTTTACTTAAATTTCAAAAAGCCAAATTCAAGCACGTTGTACAAACCCTGATATAAACAAGGATTATACTACTCCTCAATTGAGCCTATGCCAACGCCTTCTGGGAAATGTATATAAATAAATAAATACATACATACATACATACATACATACATACATACATACATAAATAAATGGTTGATTGTAATACCAAAACAAACACAGTCAAGTCATCACAAGCCGATTGATTGGAACATGCCTTTCCAACCTCTAGTCTGAATGAAGTAGGAGCCAAAGTGATGTGTTGGATATAAGGAAGCTACAGCAAGCCAAAATCCTCAAGCACCAGGATCTCTTCCTCCACTGACAAGCCACAACTCACGGCCAACAAGTTGCAACATTTGTCACCTTTTATGATCAGCAAGGGGATGCTAGGGGGTTATTCTATCCCAGGTCCCCACGGGGATATTATACTAATTAAATACTTCTGAAAATATCTTAAGATATTTAACACATCTTAATATGTCTCTTCATTAGATTGTTTTTAAACAAGTAGAAGATTATTAAGCCTATTTCTAGATATAGATTTTCATGCTGTGATTAAGTTGCTGTTCTTTTGCAAGGAGGCTACTGATCATGTGTAGAGCAAGTGTCCCCACTGTAGCTGGTTGCTCACTGGAGCAATCGATAGTTGTGAAACTGACCCCACTCTCCCCTAGTTTCTAAGTTTACTACAGATGTACTGGAACAGAAGATGGAAACAGTCAGAATTTTAGACCAGATGGAAGCAGTCAAGCATTGCTATATGCAGTGCTGCTGTGCTTATAAAGCAGAACTGCTCCTCAAGCTTATTGAGAGTGCTGGTGCTGTAACGTTGGGTAGTACAGTACAAATCTCCCACTGACTTTCATACAGTGGTGGAGGCCAAGCTAATCGACTCAAGCTAGAAGGCACAGCAGGGCAAAAAACAGAGTCCAAATGTTGCACTCAATCTGCTGCTTGCTTGCGTTGTTGCACAAGACTGCCAATTTGCTCAGGGCTCTCACTGTTGTGTACAGTATGCTGATTTATTCCCGACATGCTATTTGGGTGCTATCCACCTCAACAAGCTGCTCCGAGTGTGGGACAGAGCTCTGGGCTTTCCATGACACATCTGATAACTTGCATGTCTCAGATCACAGGTTATAGACCAACAATAGATGTTTGCTCTTACAGTAATTCAGTGAAGAAAGCAAAGTACCATAACACTTCATAAACACAAGCATACACAGAGAAATATCAAACCATTCATTTGGAAAGTGTAACGTCCATCTGTTGTCCATTTGAAGTGATATGGTTAAGTCTGAAACAAATGTAAATACAATGAAAACAATCACACGCTGGTTGCTGTAACTCCGCCCTTCCATGGAAGCTGTGCATGAACAGATGGGCACCGTGATGAATTATATATCCTTTATAAGCAAAAGAAAGTATGGGCTTTTCAAAACCTCACCCCACTAAATAACAAATGTGAGGACGCAACACACAGGATGCTTCTTCTATCCAAGGCAATCCTCTTTTCTCTGTGCCTTCTAAAGATACCCACTTGAGTCATCCACACTATATTTGTAGGCAGGCAATCAGTCAACAAAAGTCAGCTGAAACTTTTAAACCTTACATAAAATATCGTTATACAGAGATGGACGATGGTGGTTGAAAAAAAAAAACATCACATCAGCTTTGATATAGGTACCAGTCAACCCTCAATTTATAGTTTTCTATTAAGCCAGATGACTAGCTTGCAGTTGCAGCAGAACGCATGCTGCTGTGAAACACAAGCATCCTGTAGCTAGAACCTTGATGTTCACAATATAGGCAGTGCACATGTTTCTAGGATTTACTGTTAATTTACTTGAAAATACTGTACTTCCCACTCCAAGATAGCCATCATTAATTAACCTGCATTTTGGAATTAGTATTCGATTTGGGTGGTGGCAGCTCAGTGGTTAAGATGTTGGACGTCTGATTGGAATGTCACATGTTCAAATCCCAGCACAGCCAAGCTGCCACTACTGGGCCCTTGAACAAGGCAACTGCTCAGTTGTATAAATGCCATAAATGGAAGTGATTTGGCATCCAAACTAGACTCTGCCTTATACAACACTAGTTTTTCAAGTAAAGTATTTAAAACATTTGCCAAATAAGCTGAGTCATAAACAGCATTCCACTGGAAGTGAAACAATCACAGTAATCAGGCACAAAATTAATTGGAGTACTGAAACTGACACTAAAAAGTGAGCAGACTTCCACCCATTATTCAGTGGCAGGCTGATAAGGTGCACTGAGTGGTTTAATCATTATGAACACAATATACACAATCCCCAGAGGAAGAGTGGCAGTGATAATGTTCAGGCTTGGTAGGGAATAGGAGTGGCCATCTTAGTTTACAAGGAACTGTCAGAATATTTGAAACATACCAAAAATACAAACCAGTGCAGAACAGAATAGTCTCACAAGCAAAAGCATAAGCTCCTTCTGTACATAGTATGATTATTTATAGATGAAAACTACTGGGCCACATTAAGCGTGACGTAACAATTTGCAACCTTCAGACCAAACTTTTTTTTTTTTTTTTTTTTAAACAAACATCTCCTCTCACACTACAGGATGTGTGTTTTGCAACATGATAGAAGGCTTTGGTGGCTCGTGGTTCTGGCTTTCCAAATAAAAAATGAGCAGCATTGGGATAAGACACAAGTTACCTGATAGGCAGATGAAAGTCATGTAGTCGCCCTGACCACCTGTAGCCAGGAAGGGAATCTTCTTCTTCGTCCTCCTCTTCACCTGCACGGCTGCCAACATCCTCTCGTTGTGTGGGATAAAGATCTCTTTGTTGATGGCTGACTTGGCACTCATTGTTGCCAAATTCAGTTACTATCTTAGAAATACGGTTCCGAGCTCTTCACCCTGACAAGAAAAGTAAGACAGACTCAATAACTGCCATGTGGCCTTTGTTAAGATCTAAGGAATGTGTACAAAGTGTCACACTGACTATAATACAAAAGCACCTAAGGGCTCTGGAGGGGTTTATCTTCAAATATGAGAAAAGAAAATCAGAAGCACAGTACCCTCATTCATTCATCTGTTCTTCAGTTAAGCATATCCCTAAATGTAGAGGATAACATCTTAGAGAACATTCAAGTGGTCAACATAGCACAAATCATGAACCATTACAGTTTATAGTTTCATATATAATGAGCTTAACAATTGAAGCTTATTTTCCCTCAAATTATTGTTTACATGATGCGTTTAAACAGCACAATGTTTAACAGAAGAGGCTCAGCATGTTTGTGCGATAATGACTGTCAAAACAGAAGAAAAGTGATCAAGACAAACAAGGTATGCATTCACTAATGCAAAGCATTTTATCAACCCGTCACTTTGAAAGTGATTCGGTATGACTCACATCATATCCATCCTCACAGCAGGCATTCCTGGCATTAGGGGGGAGTGAGATTTTCTGGAGGTCATGCAGTGATCTATCACACAGAGATAGAAGAAAAGCTCTGCTACTGGGCAAGCTGAGAAAGACGACATGAAGGTGCATCGCTGTGATTCATGTTTTATTGGTCTGTTTAACTTTTAGATGACTTTTTACTAATTGGCTCCAACAAAAGCTGGAATAAAGACTAGTGTAGCCTGATGTAGATTCCACCTTATAGCATGTGGATGGTCAGCCCGAAATAATTTCACTGGTTATTCCCTCATTGCTCAGTAATGGGAGCAGGTACTGATCCATTAATCTCAATCAGATATACTCACAACCAGAACCAACATGGCTGATCCTAGAGTTAACTGAAGAGAGAGTACACTCTCTCTCTCTCTGGCACACTTTATGCCAGTGTTGTATGTAATTAGTATTTAATTAGTTTTTTAAAAAAAAGCAAAAAGCTGCAGCAACATCATTAGATATTATCAAAGGGGTACATTATGTAGATAGACTGAAAGAAAGTAAAGCTGCTATGCAAAACAGTGCAACACTGGACCACATGCAAGTTGTCCAAACAATTAGAATGACTAAATATTACAATATATTTGCAACTTGACACCTCTTACTGGTCAGAAAAGCAATACTGTCCATATACACATATCGCAAATAAACATGCAGATACAGGCTGATAAGGCCTGGGATTCACATTGTGCATTGTAACACTCCTCATTACAATAAAGGCCAACAAGATTAACTTCTTCCTAACTGTTTACCCTTCCTTTAAACTCATGTTGTAAAGCATGCCTGTAATACTGAAGGAATGACAAAACCACTGACATCCTGATTAACCCCACACAGTTACAAGCAAGCTGTTGTCTACTACACTGGCATCTGCACAATTATCCCAGCCTCTTACAAAACACATGGACAGATTCTCAGTTTAAAGTCGTCCCAGCGCGCAAAAAAAAAAAAGATGAACTCCAAGCTGCAGCACCACACTCCAAGAGGAACTTTTCTAATGCCATGAAAGGTTACACAGTTAGTGGCCTCCATGGGAGCTTGCCAAGATGTGGAGCTGAACATCAGGGTTTCCCCAGCAGTGTTATGCTCAGACTGTGTTAAGCTGGACTCTTCCCTCCTCTCCGACTGTGATGGAAGGCTCCCCTGTCTCTCTCCAAGCTGTTGGCAGACGGCAGGGAGCTGAGCCTCCTTAAGCCTAGTTCACACTACACGACTTTCAACGTCGGCAGATCGCAGTGCTATTCACGCTACATGACTTGCTCTCTTGTAGTCGAGAGTCTTAATTGCTTGGTGACAGGGGTCACACACACGCACACAGACACACACACAGACACACACACAGACACACACACAGACACACACACAGACACACACACAGACACACACACAGACACACACACAGACACACACACAGACACACACACAGACACACACACAGACACACACAACACACAATCTGACAACGACTGTCACCCGATGACTATCTGGTGTCCAAATTACGTTTTGTTGCGAAAACCATACGAAACATTGTGGATACATGGAGCGAAAACACACGCGCAAAATGACACGGTTATATGGCGGGAAACGACACGGTTATATGGCGGGAAACGACACGGATATAAAGGCGCGAAACGACATGGATATATGACGCGGAAACACACGCACGAAACGACGAGGATATACGGCGCAGAAACCACGCACGAAAGAGGAGTTGTTTATTTGAAGATGTACTGTACGTAGGACAGAAACAATAAGTGTGAGCTGTTGATTTGTGCTGAATAAACCTCAGAAAGGAAAAGGTTAAAAAAAGGAAAGGTTTCATGGGTTTCACCCCATGCCTTGCTCTCTCATTGGCTGTAACTCGTCGCCACAATCACAGTCAGTGACAACACTTTTCACACAACAGGATGCAGAGCCTCCCGACAGCTCCAGATATATGTGTCGGCGAGTCTCTTTGATGCGTCGTTGAGTAGTTCACACATAACGATCGACTACCGATTGGCGGGCGCCTACTGCTCGCTGATTTGCCTCCAATCAAATGGTTTTGTCTGTGAGCTCGTCGACTTAAAAATCGGGCTTAAATTCGTGTAGTGTGAACTAGGCTTTAGGTGCACTACTGAATAGGGACCTCTTGTCTCCGAGGACTTTATGAGTATTACTCTACACTGTGGCTCAGACAGGACAGGCCTTGTCCACGGATATGTAACGTACGCAGAGAAAGAAGGAGGGGGTCGGGGAACAGCAGCTCCCACAGCCACTATGTTAATATGAAAAGCTTTCAGCCTGCAATCTCTTCTGGGAGACAGCAGGCACATGAAAACAACAGCAAGAAAACAAGAAAGAGAAAAGGGTGTATTAGAATTAGAGCCGGCTCTTTATGCTCTCCCAACAGCCCCTTGCCACCCCATTCTTCACTGTATGCTTTTAAAGCCAGCAATAATTTCAGGCTTTTAGAACCAGGGACAAAAGAGCACTTGGTAACTGAATCTAGTACTTCAGAGGCATTGAATGCACATTTTCCACCTTACAAACCAAGAAGGTATCAAAGCCTGATGCAGAAAACCAAAAGCTGAACCTTTAGGTCATCAAAATGGAATTTCATTTTGTGCAGCTTAAAAGAGCAGTAGTAGGAGAACTCTCTTATGAGGTGTGGTAGATCGATTGCTAGGTGCAGGAGAGCGAGAGTAAAATGACAGGCGAGGAAATGAGCGAAAAACCCAAATCTCACTTTCATGAAGGTCACCTGCCATCCCTTTTCCCTCGTGAACACACTTCACACTCAGAGGAAGTGAGTCACTCCTAAAAGTGAAGTAAGAAAACATTTGAGGGAAACAAAAGCAACCACACTATTCGATGCATAAGAAGCTTTGGATGTTTAGATTTATGAAGATTTACTACTTATTGCTAAACAAGATCCCAGCACTGTATTGCAAATGTGTTCATTAAACAAGTGAAGGCATTGAGGTTTACTTTTGTAATCCAACAATCAACTAATAAAATACAATCAAAAATTTCTTGAAAAAAAAAATAAAAAAATAAAAATAAAAAATAATAATAAAAAAAACCGGCTCTGAATACTTGAATAGAACAAGTAAAAGACTTAAAGACTTAAGTAGAAAGGATAAATTCAAAAACAGATCTCACTGTCAAAGGATGCAAAGGACAACACTGAACAGGCTTCTGTAGTTTTCAACCCAGACAGATGCCTTTGCTGCCAAAGCTGTGTCTTTTCTGCTCACATGGGACGCCATTTAAACCTCTTTTCTCTCGTCTGCTTAACGCCTCTGTCCTGTCTGACTCCAGTACAAGCTTCTGTACTGGAGTTTCTTCTTTAGTTCATTTCTCTCATAAATATGTCAAATGTCCTCAATTACAAAGAACATTTTGGCATTGTTTGGTGTTGACAGAATATAGGTGACATGCTGATAAATACTGAACATACACCAACACAGATGGTTTTGTTGTCCCTTATAAATAATAAATGAAGCGCCTTGTCCATCCTGCTAGCTGCCTGCTGTCAATGGTAATTGATGAATCATCATCATCATCATTACTGTGGAACTGTAGAGAACAGTCTGTGGTTACACACACCAAAATCTCCATACTGATGATGATCCAGTCTCAGCAGAGCAACAGCATGAAGAGCTCCTTCAACTTGGCAGTACATGATTAGAAATACTTGAAGATAATGCAGGAATCACTCTTTGAAAAGCTCTCTAAAAGCATTCCTGAATTCATTTTAAACCATCACAATTTAAACACAACACTGAATAATAAACTGCATTATAAGTTTCAATGCCCAAGTAACTACCAAGATTGTCCAAGAACAATTTCTACACTTTTACACTAATAAAGAATCTAATAAATATGAATATGCATGATATTAATTGCCTTTGTCCTTTTAGACTGTTACAAAGCAAGAAATAATACTGGGGAAATACAACACTGTATGTGTGAACCTAACTCCAAGTCCTACGAAGAGATATTGTGTGCATGTCCAATCGTTAAATTCAGAGACCGATTTATTTTTTTCCTGGTATTGTGCGCTGCTATTGCGGATCACATAGTACACAACATTAACGCATAAGTAGCTGACTAGAAGTAGCTGACGATATAACTTAGGCTTATCACAAGGTGAACCTGTATACACTCTTAAAACAGATGTGTTTAAAATAACGTGTTATTTATTTATTTTTTATTACAGCAGATTTGGGCCAAGACACGTTGTGTGATGTCATCATAACATGCATTCAGCCAAAGCCCCCTTCGATTCACGTGCGTCAAACATGAGTACAGCTAAAAGGTCTCATTTACCAACAAACATCACTGTGAAAGACCGTGCAAAACTATTTCGTACAATTGCGATTTTGCCAATTTATGTAGTTTTCCAAAAAATAAATAAATCAATAACAAAAATCTGTGCAAAATGCATCGCAACTTTTTAAAAATGCCACAGCAAACTCTAGCGTTTTTGGCCAGAACAATCACAAAAAAAAACATTCATTAGACAATCCTGTCAGAACATACGATAACTGCAAATTTTGTTCATCAACATTCCTAGCTAAGTTAACTACCTGGCTAAGCATGCAGATTGTCTTGAAGATCTTTGCATCTTGAGAAGAATGAAAAAAGCCACTGGATCTGTGAGGTGGCAATGCTACCTGCTGTGTGCCACTACTGCCACCCATGTCATTCACCGATCAGATATCAGATATAACAGATTCAACAGCTTGATTTTGTGAGCTCATTCATAACACTCTATAAATCAGTTTCTTGGAGGAAGTATTAAGAAAAGGAGAAATCTTAAATGTTAGCACCCAAATACCAAACTATATAAATAACATCATCTAAGAGAAGTTACACATGTAAAACACACATATTTGGCTCCCGAGTGGTGCAACAGAAATGTTTCTGCCCTACTGGTTGGAGATCATGAGTTTGAATCCTAATGATGCCACAGTAGTCCATGGCCATGATCTCTGGGTCAAAATTACACTGATACTAACCGATCATGTTCATCTGTTAGCTCATGTATGGAAAAAAAGAAAAGTAGTTTGGCTCCTCACAATTCATAATACACCTAGCACAAATGTTCAGTTTGTTGGAAATTAGTGTGTACTCACTGCGCTGGAACAAAAAATAAAAGCGGCCAAACACACTCAACCCTACAATAAAATAAGAGCCCTCATTACCCATATGGTACACCTTCTGCAAACAAACTCAACACTGTGGCAATAAATCCAGCAGATACTGAAGTTTGAGTTTAAGCTTAGGTGCAGACCTCAGTCTGATGGATGGATACATCAAGCCATTAGTAACAGTTTTCATATGAGGCAGTGATTTATGACATTAGGTAGCATTTTAATTATGTGCTTCAGGACCTGGAAATTCAAAATAGACTCTTGAATAATGGAAGACCTTTCTGGTTTTAATTTGTACAAAGTCAGGGGGGAATAAAAAAAAACATGTAGAGAGCATAGGCTGATGGAAAAAGCACTAATTCCCCAGACCCAGGCTGAAAGGAGAATCAAATATTTCCCATGGCTCTGCAAGTCTCATTTACTGAAACTATAAGGAAATATTTCCTATGTACTTATACTATTACTTGTATTGCAAATGAACCCTGACCTGAGGCTTAATAAATGTTTGCATCCAGCCATCTTCTTATTCATCAGGGTCATGGGGAACCTGGAGCCTATCCCAGGGAGCATCAGGCACAAGGTGGGGTACACCCTGGACAGAGTGCCAATCCATTGCAGGGCACAATCACACACCCTCTTATACCCTCTTGACACTGTTGGACACACCAATCAGCCTACCATGCATGTCTTTGGACTGGGGGAGGAAACCCCACAGAACGGGGAGAACATGCAAACTTCGCACACACAGGGTAGCGGCCAGAATCGAACCCCCAACCCTGGCAGTGCGAGGCAAACGTTCTAACCACCCATGAGATAAAGCATGGGATGGGGGGGCTGTCGGTGATTATAATTCTGCTACAGCAGTGGAACCTGTCATTATTGCACTTATTATATTTATAGGGTTCTTGTTAGCCTATTTGGCTGGTCACTTGAATTAAATAGAAGTAATCCAAACTAAAAAAAAAACAAAAAAACAAACAAACAAACAAAAAAAAAAAAAACACACAGCACCTATAAAACGACATCAACTTGGACCTTCTGTTAGTGGAAAGTTCAGGAATAAAGAACTCCAATAAAGTCAGAACATTGCTGTATGCACTAGAATAACACCTCATATTTGAATCATTCATTAAACAATTAATTCAATCTGTACTGAAGGTTTGTGGAATTTTTAACAACAACGTCCCTGGCTGCAAAACGTTTGAGAAGCGCAGTGCTTGAAAAAATGTCACGCTTAAAAATAAAGGTCTTGTTTATTTATTTAAATAATGCTACTGAGGGATTGTTAAGGTGTTTGTGGAAGAGAGGGGATTAATAAAGGGCTCGAGTCTGCATCATTTGTACGCCAGTGCTGGGGGGAAAACCGTTTACATCCCTAGTGCACTAATAAAAACAAAGCAGCACTTAAAAGCAAAAGCTCATAATTAATTACAGCAGTAGTCTTGGGAGAAAGGCTGCGTCCCAAACCGAACACTACCTTTCTAAATCATGGAAATGAGCCTATTCAATGCACAAAAGTATTCCATATGTGTTTGGGACACGTCGGGCGAGTTGCTCAGTGAAGGAAATAAGGACGATACACTCACCGTAGCGTGCAGTTCCAGGCTTTTCACTCAGGCTCGCGCTCAGGATGAGTCCACCGACTTCCAAAAGTCAGGACGCTGTTATCTCGTCGAATTAGAGACTCGCATTTCGGTTCTGCTGGTCTTTAACGTGACTTTTCCGCCGCCGAGCTCCCCGCTGACTCTCGGTGTGTCTGTGCCTATGTGGTGTGTCTGGGTCTGTGTTTGTTGAGTTCAGCGAGCGAGCAAGCGCGCGCGCTGTGAGGCTGCTACCGTCCCGCTGGAGAAAAGCTGCACGCGGGCTTCGCGGAAACGTTAGTCACGTGACCCGCTCGCGACCACCGTTGTAGGGTTGTTGTTTTGCTGTTCTCTAATAGAAACCAAGCCAAACGTTAATATAACTTCTGTACACGAAAGGGAAAATACACACACGCTGACCCAGTGGGTTTCATATTTCAGCAAAGCAAATATTGACATTTGGTCAATTCAATTTCTTTCTCCGGTTTAATATCAACCAGCTTAAAACACATGAAACAGTCGTTTAGCATATTGTCTGTTAGGGAAACCATCTTCATCAGGTTCTCTGTAGAACCTTTCAAATCAAAATAGGTGTTTCAGAGCCTTTTCACCTGTCTCTTAGTGTTATGGACACCAGTACAATGGGATATGGAGTTTTGGAGATATTCTTGTTTTTAAGTTTATAGTTCGTCACTTCCAGGAAAGCAATGAGGACTCATCTTGTACTAGTCTTATGTTCATCCAATTAAAGCCTACAGAGGCGAGTCGGGATCTACAGTCGTAGCTTGTTAACAGCAAACCTGGTTTGTCAGTGAGTTTTTTGGATGTACAGTGCCCTCCACTAATATTGGCACCCTTGGTAAATATGAGAAAAGAAGGCTGTGAAAAATTGTCTTTATTGTTTAAATTTTTGATATTTTGGTTGAAATAGATAAATAAATAAAAATCACAAAAATACTCTGCTCTCATGGATATCTGACAATTGCAAACAAAACACAGGTTTATCAAAAAAAAAAATCTTTGTTGAATATAGATATGCAACAATTATTGGCGCCCTTTTTGTCAATACTTTGTGCTACTTCCCTTGGCCAAGATAACAGCTCTGAGTCTTCTCCTATAATGCCTGATGAGGTTGGAGAATACATGGCAAGGGATCTGACCATTCATCCATACAGAATCTCTCAAGATCCTTCACATTTTGATGTCCACCCTGGTGGACTCTCCACTTCAGTTCCCTCATAGGTTTTCTATGGATTTCCTTGATTTTGTGGTCAGTAAACATTTTTGTGTTGATTTTGATGTATGTTTTGGATCACTGTCCTGCTGAAAGATCCAACCACAGCCCATTTTAAGCTTTCTGGCAGAGGCAGTCAGGTTTTCATTTAACATCTGTTGATATTTGATAGAGTCCATAATGCCATGTATCCAAACAAAATGTCCAGGTCCACTGGCAGAAAACCAGCCCCAAAACATTAAAGAGCAACCACCATATTTAACCGTGGGGATGAGGGGGTTTTTTTCCATATGGCTCCCTCTCTGTGAGGGCCAAAACCACCTCTGGTGTTTATTGCCAAAAAGCTCTATTTTGGTTTCATCTGACCATAGAACCCGATCTCATTTGAAGTTCCAGTAGTGTCTGGCAAACTGAAGACGCTTGAGGTTGTTTTTGGATGAGAGTAGAGGCTTTTTTCTTAAAACCAAACAACTTGAGGTGATGTAGATGACTTCAGATTGTAGTTTTGGAGACTTTCTGACCCCAAGACTCAACTAACTTCTGCAGTTCACCAGCTGTGACCCTTGGAGTTTTTTGGCCACTTGAACCATACTCCTCACAGTGCGCTGAGACGATATAGACACATCGAAATCCAGGCTGATTCATAACATTTCCAGTTGACTGGAACTTCTTATTTATTGCCCTGATGGTGGAAATTGGCATTTTCAACGCTTTTGGTATTTTAGCTAATTTGGCCTATGTGTTACCTCGTATTTATACCCCTGTGAAACAGGAAGTCATGGTTGAACAATTTCCTGTTCCTAGTCACCCAGGTGTACTAAAAAATGTCAAATATCAATGGAAATATACTTCAATTATATATTTTTGGATAAACCTGTGTTTTGTTTGCAATTCTTTGACATCCATGAGAGCAGAGTATTTTTGTGAATTTGTTTTAACAAAAGATCAAAAAGTTAACAATAAAGACAATTTTTTCACAGCCTTCTTTGCTCATATTTACCAAGGGTGCCAATATTCGTGGACCGCCATGTGCATCTTCCTACACAATATTCCCTTTTCAGTCCATCTAGGATTTCACGCTTTTGCGATCGCAGTAATTAACACGAAATCAAGCAAACTCTGCAATATTTTGTTTACATCCCTTCATAAATCTCCTCAGGATTCAGCAGCTTGTTTTTGCTGTTTTTTTCTTCAAAATTTGCGATGCAACTTGTAGAGACTTTTTGTGCTTTTTTACTGAAAACCACTTGAATTGGCAAAATTGCAGTTGTAAAAAGATTGTTTTGCACGGTCTTTCACAGTGATGTTTATTGGTAAATGAGACCTTTTAGCTGTACTCATGTTCGACACATGAATCGAAGAGGGCTTTGGTCGAATGTGTGTTGTGATGACATCACATGATGTGTCTTGTCCCAAATCTGCGGAAAATCTGTGGTAATTTAGAAAAAATTCCAGTTTTTCCTTGATTTTGCATTCATTTTTGTGATCGCAAAATCCGGGGGGACTGAAAATTGCCTGTTTTTGTATGTCTGCTATGAGAGAGCTGTTAACTTCCTTTTAAGACCTACGGTATACTTTTGTACAATATACTATTTTGAGATCATAAACTATTAATCATTACACTGTACTCTGCATGAGCATATAGTCCTATAGCTTAGAAATAATACATTTTTCTGGATCTCTAATGTAAGTATTTGCAGATGAATTTAACTCAATCTGTTTGTTTGATCCCGTTTTTGTATGGGATTTCAGGATTTGGAATTATATGAAATAAATACTTTATTTATTACTTCTTACTTTTTTCAGAATGCTGACTGAATGCATACAGAAGTTGATCTGTTTATTTGATCACATATCACCAAATAGCATGTATGTCTGTGTGTGTGTGTGGGTGTGTGTGTGTGTGTGTGTCAGTGGCTGTGTGTGTGGTCAAAATGAGATAATGAAGACAGTTGTGAGTTGGCATGGAGCAGATTCCACCTGGTGCTTAAACAAAAATGTAAGTGAGCAATTGAGTATTTTCAGGAGTTATGTGCAATGAACATTGCTGGTTTGTAAGGATATGGAGTAATTACATGCTCCATACATCTGGGAATTTGATCAAGGGGTTTGAAAAATGAAACTAAGATTTACAGAACAGGTCAAGCAAGAAGAAACCGATAGTTCCATGAATAGAAACTTAGGCTTAGGGGGAAATGGAGCACGTCTTGCTGCATGCTGGCACTTTCTAACACCACACATAAAATCAAAAAGTAAAAAGTAATATAAAAAGTATTAAAAAAATATGCTCTCTGCCCATGACATCAGGACAGAGAGAGGAAATAAGTCCCAGTCTGTGTGGAAAGCAAGGTAAACAGTGTCCATCTGTACACTCTTTCTCTCTCTCTCTCTCTCTCACACACACACACACACACACATACACACACCCTCTGTTTTGCTCCTCCTCTTTTCCCAGTGGCTAAACTCACACACCCATCAGTCATGCTCAACAAGAGCAAACAAATGCCAGCTTAGTATTTGGCATTAAACCAGAAAGAAACCATCTGCAAAGAAGCAGAACCAGACCTTTCTCTTTTATACATTGGAATGTTGCACAAAGTTAAATTAGTGAAAGTTTTACAGACTGATAGAGTGGTTGCTTTTGGCCATTACTGCTCAGTCAAGGGTTTTCTTCTTGGAAGAAATTAGGACATTACCAATGAAATTGTTTTAGCACCACCAACCCCCTCAGATTGATTCAAAGCCAACTATTCATGTCAGTAAGAGATCTGTGGTGCATTCTGTCAGATTTCATTTCAATTCTGAGCAGCAAAAGACAATGGTAAAGCATATAAATCCTTTATCGCCTCTCTCCAGAATCATGGTCAGATGAGGATTATAGAAGAATTTTCACTCATACAAACTAATCTAACGAAAAGGTAGTTTCAACAAACCCAAATCAACTTTCATTACTATCCCAAGACTTTTCAGGCTTCTTCATTCTCCCAACTGTAAAATAAAATATATCTACAAGCATCATCTGGAGGCAACTAACTCTGTAGCAGTCACCTTTTAAAAATGTCTTGATCTTCCATCTCATTGAGGTGTATACCGTACATGTGTCCCTTATGGCCAGTAACCTCTCAGTCTCGTTGCTTTATTGTGTTTCTGGCAGGCAAGATAACCTTCAAATCTTGCTAATTTGTCCGATCAATGGTCTGTCGCCCATGGTCTTTAGCAGGAGCTCAGGCTCCAATTCAGTTTTCCAAAGTTGAATTGAAAGGTTATAGTGAGGAAGCTCTGACACAGCATTTTTTATACACAGACACCATTCTTAATGCAGCGATGAGAACACGAATAAATGTACAAATTATTTCAAAACAAATCCTATTTTACTATTCCTCAGTGAATGAATTATCATTGGTACAGATGGAATTGCCAGAGCCATATCTCCCTGCAGTTCTAGCCTGGTTTCCCACTAAGCAGGGTTGAGCCTGGCTAGTACCTGCATGGGAGACCCCCTGGGGAAAACGAAGGTTGCTGCTGGAAGTGGTATTAGTGAGACCAGTAGGGGGTGCTCACCCTGTGGTCTGTGTGGGGCCTAATGCCCAAGTATAGTGATGGGTACACTAAAACCAGCACGGTCTTTCGGATGAGATGTTAAACTGACTCATTAAAAATCCCAGGACACTTATCGTAAAAATGAGTAGGGGTATAACCCCGTTGTCCTGGCAAAATTCCCCCACTGGCCCTTCTCCATCTCTGAATTGGCTACAACACTCCTCTCCACTAATAGCTGGTGTGTGGTGGGCGTTCTGGAGCACTATGGCTGCCATCGCATAATCCAGGTGGATGCTACACACTGGTGGTGGTTGAGGAGACCCCCCCCCTTTGTAATCTTTGAATGCCAGACTATTTCTGTCTCTTTGTACATACATTTGAGCATCACTGAGAAGGGCAGGTGACTTGTCAGGTAACTTCACTTATTGAAATGTCAAGTCAATACATCATGTCACTTATAAATGCCTCAAGTAAAGCAATGTCATTACTGTCACACATTTCATTATGAAATCTTGCTGGTGCATTGTATATGCCTGAATTTCTTAATTTGACTTCGATCTGGGTGAAATTATCCGTAAGTTTACTTTGTATCTACTAAACGCTTATAAGCAAAAAGAGTCAAGAGAACATTGTGTCTTTAAGAGCCTTCAGCAAAACCAGCTCCAGCTCTCCTGACACCAAGAACAAGGCTACTAATTCTAACTTCTATGCAGGTTTGTACTACTTTATTCTCTGTAGCTTTGGGGGAGAAAATTGGGCTGGAATGCAAATGCTGGGATAATCATGGTTGGATTAAATCAAGGTTAACAGCTATGAAGTTGAAATTAAATGGGAATACAGAAGCAACTCATCTGAATTGCAGATTTGTGTTTGCTTTTTCTCCTGTGCAGTTTTTTTGGCAATCAGACCACATATTTGGTGTTTTGTTTCTTACAGAACCGGTTGATGCATGAGGCACAGGCCATCTTTTTAAACTGCACGTCATGACCTTATCAGCACAGCACCTGCTTCCCATTTGTATTACACACTCACTATCTGAGAACAGTTCAAGGTCAACAGACAGAGACTTTATCATCAGTGGAGGTTAGGGTGTTAGCAGAGATGCAACAATCAGACACAGAGCAAAGAGCACAACTCTTTTTTCTTTTTTTTCTTTTTTTCTTTTTGTCAGTTCATGAAACTGGTAATAACAGCCAAACAAGACTCAAGCTGAGGCACAAAATGTATGCATGGAGAACATTAGACGATTGAAATATTGCCCTTTTCCAAACATTGTCTTTTAGTTATTTGAACGTTACCCTGATACGAGATTAATCCATCCATGCATTTTCTGCATCGTTTATCCTACACAGGGTTGCAGGGAGCCTGTAGCCTATCCCAGGGGACTCGGGGCATGGGGGGGAGGTGTACAATCACACACATTCACACAATATGGATGATTTGAAAATGCCAGTCAGCCTACAGCGTGTGCCTTTGTACAGAGGGAGGAAACCGGAGTACCTGCAGGAAACCCCCAAAACACTGGGAGAACATGAAAACTCTGTGCACACAGGGCAAGAATCGAACTCCCAACCCCAAACATGCCAACTACTAAGCCACCATGCAAGATGTGCACCCCACAATACAATATGAATGTTTTCTTTTTTTTTTCTTTTCATTTTACACTGTCAGTGCACTCCAGTGCACTCCAGTGCAATCCAATATTCTAACACAGTTTCCTTGCCCAATACATCTGGCCCGAAGATGTGAGCAGCACATATTGAAAAGTCATCATATGCAGCCTGTTCTAAACAAGAGCACAAAGGGAGTTGTAAAGATCCTTTTGTCTTGAAGTGATTGCACCAGCAAATGCATGAATATCCCCATAGAGCAAGAAGTCATTACTGCAGACGCACGAAATGGAAAAGAAACCCTAGACCTTTTCGTTGACTCACGAAAGCCATGAGGTGGTGAAAGGCTCAGTGCTAATAAGATGTGCAAGCTCTTTGTCAGGACCACACACTTGTTCATTACAACAAGCTAAAGTATGGGACTGCAGACCTCAGATCATTAGCAAATTTCTATTGCTCATGTCACTAGGCTTTGTTGTCAGTTAGGAATATCGCATGCATCCCAACATAGACATAATCTAAACATTTTCACTAAGAATGGGTGTTGTCTAAAGTAAACTGCATGGCAAGGATCTTAAACACCTTCAGGAACACCTGCTCATTCGTGCATTATCCAATCAGCCAATAATGTGGCATCAGCCCAATACAAAAAAAAAAAAAAAAACAGCTTCACGTTAATGTTCACATAAAACATCAGAACGGGGAAAACCTTATCTCTGTTTGTTCCTTGTGGTCTGGGTTTTGGGGCGAGTCAGGCTTGTTTGAGTATTTCAGAAACTGTTGATGTCCTGGGGTTTTTACACACTACAATCTCTCAAGTTGATGTAAAAAAACAGCCAGGGAGCATCAGTTTTGCAGGCACTAAAATGCCTTGTTGATGGTAATGATCAGATGAGAATGGCCAGACTGGTTCAAGCTCACAGGAAGGTTATGGTAACTAAAATAACCAGTCTTTACAATGGTGGTGAGCCAAAAAGCATCTCAGAACATACAATAATGTGCAAAAGGCTTAAGCACCCTATTTTTCTTAGTACAAACTTGGTTATAGATTTTAATTTTATGACTTCTACATTATCGAGCCAGTACAAAAAAACATTTTAGATTTCCAAACATTAGTTTTCCAGCACAAAATTTTATGCTACAGAAAAAAGTTTGCAAGTCAGTAAAGAAAGCAGCGTATTAAATGGTAAGAGACACTTTTCAGAAAAAAACCCCAAAAACAATGAAGGC
>NC_030424.2:20372500-20460000 GCF_001660625.3 Ictalurus punctatus | reverse complement strand
AATAAAAATTAAAAAGATGGCAGCTTTCAAACAATCATTGTGGCCAGATGTATGGCATGGTTAAAAAAACAAAAATCAAAACACAAGAAAAAGAGTAAATGAACAAAAATCCCAGGCACCCCATGCCACCCCACCCCCTGTTTTGCTGAGGTTCTCCCTCTCAGACCCAGCCACTGGTGAGCTTGTAGAACATTTCCTCATCAAGAGACTCATTCTGGTCCTTGGCCCTTGTGGACAGGAAAATGTAGCCACCGATGAACTCGTGCACCACCTTACAGTCCACCTCGGTGCAGGTGAACGACAGACTGGGCTCATCAGCAAACTCCACTGTAACCTAGAGAAGAACATACCAACGACTGGTTTTGAGAATATGAAATGTGTGGAACAGATATACATACACGAATGTTCTGACATTTTCCTTCCCACCCTAATGATATGCTGACGTATGTCATATAAGCAACTACCAGACGAGAATCTCACTGCAGTGATTTATGTACACTGCTTTCATTCAGGTCACCTATATTTGTAAACTAAGCTCTGTATAAAGCTGTAAAACAAAACAAAAAAAACCTCTGTTTTAAGAAGGCTTTAGGAATATGTGCATCAGAGCTAAAACAGAGCTTGTGTCATCAATGGTCAGTTCTGTGGAAGCCATGAGCAGGGCAGCATTGGGACATTTTGAATCGAGTGCTCAGCAACATGTCTACTTTGACGTCAAATACTTAAATTGGCAGCCCACTCTAGATGGCGCCATAGGCAGCTACTTGTATATACACAGATATTTTTGCCTGAAAACAGCTTTGCTGATGTTCGTCTCATACTAAAACCTCTGTTGTCATAGTATTATGGCTTATTTTTGATTTCATTCATTTAAAACACATCTGTCCTTAGGATTACCATTTTAACTGAGTATGTTGTATTTAATTTACAGTATAAAATGAATTGTGCAAGGAAATAAGATGTACTATCGTCTTAAACCTGAGTTCAGGTTACGAAAAAACACCTCACCATCTTGATCTCCCAGTTGACGTTCCACTGTTTCATATTGCTGAAGCGCCAGGTCTTAATGGCGTCTCTGGTGCTGGCGTCTATGCGGATCAATCTGTTGTAGGTGATGCCAATCAACTCCTCTCTCTTACTGCCTTGGAACCTTAGAAATAGATGTGAAAAATAAGACTCATTTACCGTACTTAACACACAACATAGGAGTTAACTGTATGAATATAAATAGAATGGAAAATAACGAACAGTAAATTGGGTGTGCCTGTTTTGCCTGACTCACAAACATTTGTATGAATCAGGGAGTTTGGAGACTTGTAAAAATGATTAACAAGACTATGCACAACACACTCACTTGGCCAAGAAATGAGTGATCCCAAACTCTGGCAGTGACTGCCAGGCCTGGATGAAGCGCATCTTGGCCTCAATGAGACTCATCTGAGCCACATTCTGATGGGCCTCTAGGATACGAGCAGAGATCTGAAAACAAATGCACAAAACACTCAACACATTCTTCTAGTCTCACCCTTCCCAACATCCCACTCCCACACAGAGGAACAAATGACATCAAGAACCTTTATGCTATTAACAAACCGTCACCAAACAGGAAGTGAGTGCAGCAGAGAGAGAGAGAGGTGATGAAGCAGAGAGGCATTCCTCACCAGTGAGAGAGCTCAGTGGTGGGGTTTAGTCACTCCTAGCTAGAGGTTGACCGATGGATGGAAGTGGAGTTTACTGAAACCAAAACCCAAGTTGGGCAGTACCTGCCGCTAACTGATTGATCAACAGATTTAAATGAGGATTTAAAATTGATACTGAATGAAAATATAACACTCAAAGAAGTAAAAAAAATTGCTGAACTTTATTACAAAAATAAACAGCACTGACTGTATGAAAATGAGTGAAATGTGACCATGAAAGGTGTACTGTAATTATTTTTTAAATGAAAAAAATAAATATATATAGCTATTAATAAATATTAAAGTAAATAAAAGAAGCAAAAAGTAACAGTCCAAATAACAAATAAAAAGAGACTTTAAAAAAAAAAACGAAAAAAAAAAAAAAACCCACTTCAAATAACGCAACAAAATGTGTCAGTGAGTTTTTATTTCGCCTCTAGAGGCCACTCTTGCACTTTATAATGACAGCGGACCCTTCTGAGCCGCAACGGACGCGATCGTGAAAATTATCGGTGTGGATTTTTGCTGACAACTGATCGTTCCAGCAATCGGTTATTGGTGCCAGTTAATAGGCAAATCTGATCAATCGGTCAACCTTCACTCCTAACCACAGTAAAGTGCTGCTTCTGACCAATGAATAACTACTTACTGCAGGAAAACAGATCTACCTGCTTTAAAAGTACCATTGTTTTCCATTTCAGATTTTCAACTTATAGTACTGACACCACCACCATTTAGTCTCAAAACATGTTCAGAGTGGTTAGTTTCAAAGAGAAAAGAAATCCAAGGACATAATAGAGCAGATCAAGCAACCTACAGTGGTGCTTGAAAATTTGTGAACCCTTTAGAAGAATAAGGGAACCCAATTAAACAAATGAGACAAAATTATTATACTTGGTCAGTTATTTATTGAGGAAAACGATCCAATATTACATATGAGTGAGTAGCAAAAGTATGTGAATCTCTAGGATTAGCAGTTTAATTTGAAGGTGAAATTAGAGTCAGGTGTTTTCAATCAACAGGATGACAATCAGGTGTGAGTGAACACCCTGTTTTATTTAAAGAACAGGGATCTATCAAAGTCTGATCTTCACAACACACATTTGTTGAAGTGCATCATGACACAAACAAAGATGAAAAGAGTAGAAGTTGTTCTGTACTGAAAACTGAACAGGATTGGTCAACAGTTACCAGAAATGTTTAGTTGCAGTTACTGCTGCACAAGGGGGTCAGACCAGATATCGAAAACAAAGGTTCACATACTTCTGCCACTCACAGATATGTAACATTGGATCATTTTCCTCAATAAATACATGACCAAGTGTAATGTTTCTGTCTCATTTGTTTAATTGGGTTCTCTTTATCTACTTTTAGGACTTGTTTGAAAATATCTGATTATGTTTTAGGTCATACTTATGCTGAAATTTAGAACATTCTAAAGGGTTCACAAACTTTCAAGCACCACTGTATATAGATTTAAACTAGGACCCAACCAAAGTATCAAGTACACCAATAAAATTGGCAGATATTTATAGATATTATTTGAACAACATCCAAACTCATTATAAGACGATAATCGCTCACTTCATGTAATGAGATTCTTAAACTTTATGGGCAAATTAATTCTTAAGACAGATATTTACATGAGATCAATGTAGACAATTTCATATAATAATAAATGATACTGTACCCACACTGATAGCAAAAACAAAAAAACACCTCCCCCACCTCCTAAATCTCAATTTGGGTGTATGGATAGTTTCATTTTTGCATTTCAAACATAGCTCAGCCATTTTAAATATTTATGAACCAGCATCCACACTTTATAAACTGTACTAGATAAAGTAATGATGAAAAGGAACATGTATTTCATATACTGTTTTATATTGCTTGGATTATATCAGTATATGTTATTGGCTATCAATTTTTAGTTAGTTGATTTCATAATCAGTTGGGCCCTACTTTAAACCACACAAGTTCATTACTTAACCACCAAATTAGTTAGAAAATGGATATCTAACAAGAATGATGGAGTTAAGAAAGACATCACATCGCTGCAAGCAACTGACTTACCAGGTCCCTGATATAGCCTGGCTGAGAAGGTCAGGGGCAGGAGAAGAGCAAAAGAAGGGGAAAAAAAGATAAAAATGTAAAACAAATAAAGCAGGTGAGAAAGTAGCAAACAAGCAGACAAGTTTTAAACAAAACAGATTAGCCTTTATCAGTCAGCATGTCAAAAATAGCTAAACAAAAAGGTTAGCGCATGACAGGCGAAGCTCATGCAGCAGTCTCCAGCTGAATACACAAGAAAAAAAAAAAAAAGAGAGAGAGAGGTGTGTAACAAGCAGTGCACAGCATATTGAAAACCTACACGAGAATGAAAAGACATTTTGAAAAAAGAATTTAAAAAACACTGCAAAATTTCAACTTTTACTTGCTGAAAGACATAACTGAAAATTATTGATAATATAGAGCAGTTGGATTTAGTAAACTTTAGATCAACATAAAACATGGATTACATTGTCTGGAATACCTACAAACAAACCTTACAGGTATTTGCCAACATGGCAATATATACTGCCATATACACATACATATCCACACATTCACATGTACATAAAAGAAATACTCTTATTTCATTCATGAAAGGACAACGATAGATTACTACTGATAGATACTGCACATTTCCACAAGAGGGTGCTACACCCCAAATTGAATCCAAACTGACTCAAAATGCCCTGCTTTACGCAGTTGACTGATACGTATTCTGGTGGATAACACCAGTCAAACACAACATATATAAAAGTAAACGGTCAACTCTGGCATCACAGTGCTTAATGTTCTAGTAATTAAAGCATTTCTTCCTCTGTGAGGAAATGCCTGGCTTGTTGGTGAAGAAAAGGTTGGAGTAGACAGAAACAAAAAACACAAAATCCAGCATCTTCTGCACAACCGAGAACGCCGGTCGTGTTTGTCCTAAGCCACGTTCACAGGCAGCTCTCATTTCCTGCTGCTTTCCCGCCCGTTTTGTCCGTTCCCACCCCCCTCAGTTCCAAACACAGACTCAAGGGATCAGATGGCTTGGAGCTTTGATGTAGTGACGACAGGGTGGAGAGCAGCTGGGAAGGGTTGGTCATATTACAAGCCACTACCCCTCCAAACATTGCAATCTGTGGACTTCAGCCAGAACCACTGCCCCTCGCTAACACTACACACACTCAGCAGGCCCTAGTGGTCTCACTCGCTCCCATATATGTGCTCTAACCATCTTCCGGTTTCTGGGTGGAGTTTAAAAAAAAAACAACAACAAAAAAAACATGGCGGATATGCTTTACACAATAACACTGTGCACTAAAAGCTGCTGCATTCAAAATCTGCTTAGCTCAGGAGCTGGGCTGTGAAGTTTCCACACTTGTGTCAAACTGCAATGATGCACGTACTCCATTTTAATAAGGCATTTCCTGCCATTTCCTGTGCTGCTAATTTACAGCCTTCTCAGCAGGCTGCAGCTACTCAGGGTACACATCACACTACATCTGGCTTATTCCCATACCCTGACTCATCATTTAAAGCAGCTACACCTCCTCATTCAAACACCCATCTAATCACTTACACACTGGGAACATTCCAGCAGTCCCATATCATCAGCCAAAACATACCAACATGTGCTATGCTACAGTTTAATTGCTTACACATGTACCATGCACGAGTCTCCACAATACTATTCAGTGCAAAACCATTTTATGAATTTGAAATTTTCTGTCCTTTGAATTGTATTTTTTCGTCCAGTTCACTTCTACTGGTGCAGAGTGCACTATATGGTTTTCCTTAAAACCTCTCTACACAAATACTCATCTTCACACTAATCAGGTATGTGCTACATACTCCAAACTTGGGCTTACAAGGGCATTTCCTCTTCCACTGCAGGGTAAAACAGGGAGAAAGTGTTCACATGACAGTGCCACCTGGACACAGTTTGTTATGGAATGCTAACAAAGAGTGTTTAAACCCATGAAATGTTATGAGAACAATGATTTGATTTATGACAGCAAGTTTAAGTGCTTGTCTGACTTGCACACCATCCAATAGCATTCGTGATGCATTAGTGAGGTCAGGCAAGAAGGCCTAGGGGGCAGTCGGCATTCCAGTTAATCCCAAAAGGTGTTCCATTGGGGTTGAGGCCAGGGCTTTGTTCTTCCACTCCAACCTTTGGCAAACCATGTCTTCCTGGACCTCATTGTGAGCACATTGTCATGCTGGAACAGGTTTGGGCCCCTTCATTCCAGTGAAGGGAAATTGTAATGCTACTGCAAACAAAGGCATTCTATATATTTCTGTGCTTCCAGCTTTGTGGCAACAGTTCAGGACAAGGCCCACATGTGGGTGTGATAGTCAGGTGATCACACAATTTTGGCCATATAGTGTATTAAATTATGTTAATTAAAAAGAAGCCCTGACTATGTAAAATGACAGAATTATGTGTTATGACAGGATGTTCTGCCATTGAACTGCCCTAATTCAGCGAAACACTCCTGTAAAAGTGCCTGTCACATGACCGTGAACTTGCACAAATTCCACCCTCTTGGAAATGAATAGTTTGCAGGAAAGCACACAGCCAACAAAAGCTGTTTCTGTTGAGCAAGACCCTCCCCCAGGGGCAGGGTACATAGGTTCTTGAAAGCATTTGATTAGAGAAAATTAAGATTAGGACAAGAATGAGTCATCAAAAAATATATATAATAATTTTCCCAGAAGTGAAGAACTACACATGAACTATTTCTTTTTCTATATATACTGCCATATTGGCGTAAAAAAAACCTTTCGAAAATTTTTATTTCTCGAGCACTTAAACATGACATCACATCACATCAAAGCGGTACAGCAGATCTGACTGACTTGTTGACTGATGAGGTTTTACATCTACGACACATTTGTAAGGCCTTACCCGGATTGCTGCCTCTTTCAGAAAGGTTGACATCTCATCACGTCAGAGTCACGGACAATAAACACTTGTCCTAACTCAGCCCAAACTTTCCAAATTGTTCATACTGCCCGGCAACAAATGAAGAGGAACAAAAACTACCGCATTTATTACATTCATGGAAAGCGGTTCTTGACTCACTTCCTATCGTTTTTATTAGGCATGTCCTAGTCCTGATTTAGCAGCACAAAAAACGGAAAAAGAAACCGTAAATTTTCATGGGTGTGTGCTGGTGTGGGATGATCAGGATTTCACAGCACTGCAGTAGGCAGTGAGGGAAGAGGTGTGATGTAGATAAGTGGAGTAGATACATGCATTCCTCTGGGGGACAGTCTGATGTCAGGAGGCCATTTGGGAGGGCTCACACCCAGTACACTGGTAAGTATAGTAGAACCCAACTCTTCTTCTCAGGCCCTTTCACCCAGTTACACTCATTCTTTATCTCTATTTCTCTATTGTATCTGTATATTACCAGCTGTAATCCATTTCCCAACATGCATGAGCTAGATTACCAAGAACCGCAAAAGTAGATTAGAAGTTTTAAGTGAACAATCATCATCAGTTCCACCCAAACCGAAGCTCATTATTCTTAATTTGGACCTGAGAGCACTAACCTGCTTTTGCTCAGGTGGGAACTAACGTGCATTACTTCGACTGCTTTCCCGTTTGGCTACAGGTTCTAACCACCTTATCTTCAGTTACCTGCTTGTTCTTGTACTTCTTCAGATATCGTGGTGAGACGAGACACTCAGGGTTGATATCTGTGGTGATCGGTTCAATAATCTGGGGATCTGGGTTCATGTGCTGCATCTTTAAGAAGGACAGAATGTTCTGGACCTCCAAGTTATAGGAGCTATCTGCCATTGTCTTCCCTTTGGAGGCCAGACGACAGGCAGCCATCCACTGTGCGTACTGCTTCTCCTAAATACGTGCAAATAAAAAAACTAAATCAACTTGAGCAATTTCATAAAAAAAAGTGAGATGTGTGATTTGAAGTTATAGTTACTGAATCAGTGCGTTTACGTGGACAACAATAATCCAATATTAACCCGATTAAGACAATACTCTAAGAAACTACCATGTAAACAGCAATTTTTAATTACCTTAATCTGATAAAAGTCATACTTGAAGTAGGCAATAATCGAATTAAGACATGTGGAGCATTCCTCTTTTAGTCGCATTATCGACGTGCATTACAGACATGTAAACACCTTAATCACACTATTAACGTCGTGTGAGTTTTCACTGCATTTTGCGACAGGACACGATCACACACGGCAGCGCTCGACCGTTTTATGGCGAACAAGAGAGCACGGCTGCGTCCCAAACCGCGGACTTACCTACTATAGGCCTGTAGTGGGGAAAAATACATGCATCTCGGCTTCTATATAGACGGTAAGTATGCGATTTGGGACGCAGCCCACGGCTTCAAGCAGTTGTCTATTTGCACGTATACCATGACAAATAATTAACTGTACTTTAATTTTTTACGTAAAAAAAATTCAGAAAAACACCCAAAACTGTATACGGTACCATAACGAAGATGAACTGTATGTTGATACGTGAAATTCTGAAGGGACGTCGGGGCGCGGTGACATAATGACGTGTGCCGTTAATCTAATTATGTTCTATAACATGTAAAACGGGTACATGACAGGAGTATTCTAAAAGCGACTCCTGTAAACACCTTATTCACAATATTATCTTAATCAGAGTAAGGTGAATAATCAGATTACTGCTGTCCATGTAAACGTAGTCAACGTTCATTCAGCTGTTAACAGGCTATTTGCTCACCGTGTCGCATCGCAGCCAGATCTCATTCATGCCATCCGCTACTGGGATTAACAACTTGATGTTGAATTTCTGACCAGAAATATTTACATCTGGCGTAACCTCACAGCCTGTATAAATAATAAAAAAATAAAGGACACAAGAATGCACAACTTCAGCTTCTAATATGTCGAGTATTAATTCTAGAAAACTAAACCCAAAGTGGTTCTCACCTCTCAGGTTCATTTGGTGGGCAGGTATGCCATGGGCCTCCTCACGACTCTTGTAGCAGGAGATTGTAATGTCCTTGAATGTGCACCAGTACTGCTTGGGTCCTTTCAGTGTCAGTTTCTTTGGCCTGAGAAAGGAAGCAAATATCACAAACAATGTATTTGAATTAGAAGCAAACATATCCAAAAGATTACATGTATTTGATAGTACACAAACAATAATAATTTCATAAAATAAGACAAACAAACTTTAAGTCTAAAAAATTGGCTGTTTTTGTTTATATTCTGTTATATTTTTATATGTTTTCTTTGATCTTAAAATGTTTCTGTAAGAAGTTATGCTTTACATCAGTTCCCAAGCCTATTTATAATAAACATTCTGCCTCTTAAAGACTTCAATGTCAAACATAATATTTGTATACAACATTCAAGCTTGTACAATATTTATTAAAAAACAAACAAACAAACAAACAAAAAAAACCATACAGTAGTTAAAACAGAGAAGCTGTGCTGGGTTTAACTCACTTAAAAACCTTCACATGATCAGCCAGTTCTGGGATGGATGTAATGTCACCCTGGGAATGAAGATGGAACACAAAGGAACTTTGTTGAAAGGTTCATTCAAATTCTTGGTATAAAAAACTTGTATTCAAATTGAAAGACAGAACAGTGCAGTGGAGATGTCAGGCCTGTGAGTGTGTGTGAGACGGAGACTACCAGTGTGTTAGAGGTCTTTCCTCCCTCCAGGGTGATCTCCAGGTCTGACAGTGCAGCGTCCACTTCATCCACCTCCTTCTCGCTGTTGTTCATATGATTGTCTGAAGACATGATGGACAGCTTGTTGATGTGATACTGAAAATGAAGAAAGTCATTCAAAATAAGAGCATGTTCAACAATACCGAAAGAGAAAAACAGTATTTTCTTCTTTAAATACAGTGCAAGAATAGTATCCAGTCTGATAATCGAATATCCTATAGTAATTATTTTCCACACTGCCCCCATTTTGCTGATTACTGTCCATGAGTACTCAATTTTTTATGAGTCATAAGGCTATATGGAAAATGACAATGGAAACTCGTCCCTAAATACAACTTGCTGACAAATGGTTTTTGTACCATCAAAAACAGCTGACCTCACTCACGTTTGCATGCTGTTAAGCAGATGGTCTGATAGGACAGGTGATTTTTAGACTCTACTAAACGATCACGGCTAAGTTAAAGATCTTGAGTTGGGTAGATCCCACTACATTCAGACATTGTGATAATTCAAGACGCTCACACAGAAAGTACTCCAGCCAGCCTGAAACCCAATCCCAACATTAACTAGCCATCCAGCCAAGCAAACGCAGCTCTGACGTAGAGGCAGTCTGGACTAATTTAAACTCGCCACAGCCAGCATCTGCGGGGCAGGAAACACTAGACCCCGGATACAACTCAATAAATCCCATGCTGAAAAACTAACACCTCTTAAGCATGACTGCTGGAGATGGATGAATGTTAGGCTGGGTGGTCCTACAACCCATTCAGCAGGCACCCACTCTATATATACACACATGGGGGTGAAGACAGTTTGGCGTCCTTGGGTCTTGTCACCCAGCTTTAACGATGGTCTGAAATAGCAAGATGTCCCCCGCCCCACCCCAAAGGCCAAGGAGGCTTCCAAAGGGGGCACTGGGGCTCATATCACACCTAGAACCTTAAAATTCCTCCCTAAGACTCCTTGTTACATCCTGGGTCAAATTGCCCTGGTGTACAGGCTTAGAGCAGCTTAAAAGCGTTGGCATTCATTTGCAAGCTAAATGAGCAGTTTACAACTTCTAGTCTGGTTCAACCGGACACAACTTCTAGTCTGGTTCAACTGAAATGCTGATAGGCAAATATATACCGACCTAAACAAATACACAAACTGTCACTTTGAGCAAAGGGTAATTCTGCTATTTCTATGTACAGAATCGTAATTTGTATATTCACATCCAGATGTAAAAAATCTTGGACAAGGAAATATCTTGAGATATGTATATAAACTCTAATTACAACAACCACAAGGTTTGATAAGCTAAGCCTAAACAGTGTGAAACAGCAAAGAGAAGCTGTAGCAGCACACACATCTGTGGACAGCAGTTAACCCTAGTCAACTACAGGCACACAGCCTTGTCAATCCATTAACAGAGCAGGAGGGCAGGGAGCCCAACATAAACACTGTATGCACTCTCTCATCACTGGCTTACTAAGCAATCCTGCAGCCTAATATGGCCTTGTAGATGTACCTCCCACCCTTTGGAATTCTCACACACATTCACACATACACGTACACTCGCGCATGCACACACTTTCACTCTTATTTACCTGGAGGGCCGCAAACATCATCATCTCTTCCTCAGTACACTCAATTTCCTCCAGCAGGATGGCCCATTTGGCCTGCTCGTATAGCTGGTTAACCCGGATAGCATCATACTGTGGAGGACAAGAGACAGCACAGCTTGTTCATCCCAGCTGAGCAAACAGGACACGTCTGAAAGCCACTTCCTCCATCTCACACCCACTGTGTCAGCTGCAACAACTACCTGACTGCTAAGAATTCAACACAGTGGTGTTCAACATCAAGAACATCAAGATGTCAAAGGGGGGGTTATCATTTTAAGCATTCCTCTACTGATTGCATCACTTAACAAAATACACTTAATAATCCAAACATTCAAGAGAGCAATGTACTCTAGGAAAGCCCCAGCTAGTAGGTGTATACTATATTGTATTGCACGATGAGATTAAATAACAGACTCTAACCTTGGGATTGAGATCAAAAAAGCTATGATATTTGAATCGCAAAAGAAGAACGTCGTTCTCTTTAACGTCCTGCTCCATCAGAGACCTGGAGGAGTCCAGCCACCTTCAGAACATACACACAAGATAGCTCAATTACAACCAAATCCATCACAAATCTTAAATCCCCAATCCTTAGAACCATGTTTCTGGACTTACCCTTGATTTATTTTGGCCTTATCGAGGAGGGAGGGCGGTTTGTAGAGCTTAACCAGTATGTCGGGTGAGGAGATGGGCTGACTCACAGCGAGGATGCTGGGATTGCCCTCAGACAATGGACTGTCTCCAAACCAGGCTGAGGTGGGGGAAAGTGGGCTGCCATCTCGAGAGTCATAGGTGGGAGTCATTGTCTTACTGTAGAGGCCAGGACTCGAATAGATACTCCCTGAAACAAAGAATGGACATCAGCATTCTGCTTTCTATTTCAAATGTCTGTTGGTATATGCTATATAATATACTAGATAATTATGCACTTTAAGCTTAGTCCAGGACTAAAGATGTTTCCCAATATAGATACTCCATAAATGATTCATTTATAGCCCAAGACTATTCTTAATCTGCATTCAGGAAACTTAAATTAATTCCCTTATGTGGTAGGACACAAAACGTCAATGCAGTGCAAGAGTAAGACAACATATGTATTTAAAAAAAAAAAAAATAAATAAAAAAATAAAAAAAAAGTAAAAAAAAAAAAAAGAAGTAAAAAAAGGTATTGAAACACTGTTCACACACAATCACTGATGTCACCACATTAAATGCTTGGCAACCTTAAGCAATAAGGCAACATGCTGATGCACATTAATACACACTCTTCAACACGTGGGGTGCAAAACACAGCAAACAGCACAACCAGGAGCATGAGGGGTTCTGGAGCTCATGCTGTGACAGCCAGCATGTCTTACAACAGAGTGGGAGGAATATGCTAAAAATCTATTATGCTAACGGGTTGTGATGTTGTAAAATCATTATTCCAAACCTTATATACATTGATACATTTCTAGTATATAATTACAATTTTACAAAAATGTGCTCGATTTCCTGAGGTTTCAGTCACAATTTTCCTCGACCACAATCAATCAATCATTAAGAGTTCAGTGTTCAAAACTACAAACTTAAACCAAAAAAAAAATGAAAGGCCAATGAATGGTTTTATGGCCCTCCTCCTTCTGGATATAAAAACCATACGCATGACTAAAAAAATAAATTACAAAGTGACCACATTTACACACACACATTTATTCCATTCTTTGTGAGAACTAGGGCTGGAAAACTGCTCACACTGTATTCAGAGGCATACATACTGTTTCTAATTATTTGTGCAATAAATGCAGAAATAATATGAAAAGCAAGGGTATTCCTCATATGATACTTAATGTGGTTACTGAGATGAATGAAAAAAAGAGTAACCGTTAGGGCCGGGCGATCTACTGATATAATATCAATATGGTGATAGTTGAGTGTGTGATGCACTTTTCTGAGATCGTTGGTATGGTGATGTATTTTTTTAAAAAACATTTTTAATAATTACTAATTAAATGGTACTGAATGGATGCGGTTGATTTGAAGTAACAAACAACTTATTCTTCTTTGTAGGCATTAAAGGAAAGAATCGTCAAAGTCAGTTTAACTGCTGTTTTGCAGACAATCTGTTAGCCAAATTATATAATCACGGTTAGCACGCTTGCTTAGCACCTCCAGGGTTGGGGGTTTGATTCCTGCCTCCATCCTGTGTGCGCAGAGTTCTCCCTGTGCTTCAGGAGTTTTCTTCGGGTACTCCAGATTCCTCCCCCAGTCCAAAGACATGCGTTATAGGCTGATTGGGGTCTCTAAATTGTCTGTACTGTGCGAATGTGTGTGTGATTGTGCCCTGGGTTGGCACCCCATCCAGGGGTGCTTTGTTCCCCTGAGTCCCCTTGGATAAGCTCCAGGCTCTCCCATGATCCTGTTTAGGATAAGCGGTATGCAAGATGGATTATGCATTGTGTATCTTAGAAATGTCCTCAAGTATCGTGATATGATTTTTTGTCATATCGCCCTTCCCTAGTAATTGTTGAATATTCTTGGCTTATTCTTTGCAAGTTGGCATGTAGAGTTTAAAACTGACATTTAATCCCTGAATTTATTCCTAAAGCATCATGGGGTGGCACATATACCTGAAAAAAGACCATAACCATAATGAGTCAACCTACCCAAAATGACATGCATGTAAATGTGGTCAGGGCCACTCATTACATTCCCATGTGAATCCTTCCATTTGCTAGGAATATCATTAGAAATTAAAAATTTTAGTACGCTTTAAACAGTTTTTTTTCCTTTACAGGCACATCGTAGCCCCTGACTGAAAGGCAGGCACGCCAAGCCACCAGCATAGCAGTGTGAAGCCACAGTGATCCACCAGGGCAGGAAATGGCTTGTGGAAGGGGGAGAGGTCATGAGAAAAGAGGGAGATCCAAAGGAGCAGTGCATCCACAGGCCTTTGGGGAGAGCTTGTGGAGGTTCTCATAAACTCAGGAGGAGGTCACGCAAGGGTTTTCCGCTCCCAAAAGGAATGTTAAACTCGCAGAGAAAGCTGATAAGGACAGCAGCTCTGCTGGAGAGAGCAGCAGGTCAGCATGTTTATTTTACCCAGTTTACGGTTTGGGGATGGTCAACACAGCCTGGCTCTAAGAATGTTTACATCCTAAATCCTCACCACACACACACACACACACACACACACACACACACACACACACACACACACACACACACACACACACACACACTGAGACAGAGACAAGGATTGGGATTTGTTTGAAAATGAATAGATATACTCAATATATAGGGGTCCTGATCCTCTTCTCTTCTACCAGCATCCCCCCCCCAACCCCCGAGCGTTTTATGTTCAAGTTAGTAAATAGTGTGTGAGAATACAAAGCCCTTTTAAAACAAAGAAGTGAAATGACTAAAGATGCAAGCTAATCCAGGACCTCCCCTGATTTCTTCACATTCGCTCCTTATCCTGGCCTGGGATAATGAACTCTCAGGGAAATGAACTTTCTGGGAATATTAAGGGGGTAAGGGGGAAAAGGAAAAAGCAAAACAAAAAAGCACTGAGAATCACTTTTTTTTCCCATGGACATTATCAATCCCTCAATCATCTGAGAACCAAGCTGGGACCTCCTCTGCTTGCTAGCTGGCAGGCATAGGCTTGAGTGCTTTGATTGGGGAGACGTGGAAGAAGCAGTGCAGAGAGGCACAGAGAAACAGTCTTACCTTTCACAGGTCCGATGTATATTACCTCAGAAGCTAAGGGAGAGGGATGAGGAAAAGCAGAAGAAAGGAGATTGGACAGATTAAAGAGATTAGCAGACAGGAAGAAAGAAAAAAGTTAAAGAACATGGAGGAAGAGAAAAACCCACTGAATCTGAACCCACCAGTCTCAAATGTCAGAATGTGACTCATTTTGGCCTTTACTGGGTTGTTAGTCAGGGCGAGGATGTGGTATGAATATATTTTACCCAGAGCTAGTCACACTCTATGGTTAATGATTCAGTTTGAGGAGTACATTGATCAGACTAGGTCTTTGGTTAAGCTTAATCATTTTTACCAACACACTCAGCACTGGGGTAGCGATCCACTCCCAGACTCCTCCATCCAACCGATGTAAGTAAACCATTGCAGAATTACATACGTTACCTGTAATATTGCAGAGGTTACCCTTTACTTTCAGCACACAATCTATAAGAAAACACCACAATTTACACCTCAACAAGATCAGTGTATTAGTGAGAGAGTGTAAGCAAATCTTCCTCCTGATAGGTGAAGAGAGCCCACTCCAGCTTGACTGCACTGCAGTTATTCTTATCTGCTCAAGCCCTTCCCGATGGGTGGTAAACAGTAGTGAACTTGTTTCCTGTTGTGGAGCAATAGCCCTCAGAAGCTTGTGCATGAAAAGCTGGAATTACATCCACTCAGTTCTCAGAAAGAGCTTTTGTAGCGTGAAACATGGAGATCTCTTATAGAGACCATGTAGGACCCCTACTCTATTCTAATAAGGGTCAGTCCTGGGTTAAATGCTAATACTGAAGGAACAAGGGCAGGATTGACGGTGAAGACCTGAGCTCAGAAACAGTAACCCTGCACACTAGGCCTCTGCGACCCCTTTGCTTCGTGTCCTAGGCCTGCAGGCTGCATCTGTGTGGGTGATGGCTGTTCTGGGGCTCTGGGTGGAGCATGGGTGGGACAATGAGCTCCATTCATGGATTCTTGGCAAAAACTCTGTCTACAGATGCCTCTTAAAGTGGGTTTGCTTCATCGCTGTGGGGCATTGCTTGATGGCTGCCCGGTTTGTTTCAAAATGGCACTGTGACCAAGTATGTGCGGAATCACATAAAGCATTTGGTCACAACAGCCAAAGACCATGCACTATGATTGCAAATCAAATGCTTGTTCCATGCCCACATGTGGCCCACATAATTCCAGCACACTCTGAAAATAATCTCGCTTTTGTTTCATTGCAGTTTAACCACACACTCTAAAAACAACTTACCCTATATATGTAATATACTATATATTATACCACCAAGCCAAAACAAATCTAGTTTAGCCAGACCATAAATGCAGTCTGTGAGTCTGCTGACCTGGACCAGAATGTATAAAAGTGTCTGAGAAGTACTATTAAAATAATCTTCAAAGTCTATTTAAGAGCAAAAACGTTCTTCGTTAAAAGCTAGGAGCAAAAATGTGTTATAAAATATGCTCGCAGGATAACAAGGAGCAGGAGTTAATCCTATGACTAAATCTACCACATGAAGAATGGCAATTGCATTGCCATAAATCAACCAAACAACACTTCCATAGTACAAATACAAAATGCACAAGAAGTAGGCTTTATGCAAAAGTACAATCATAGAAGTGTTGGATATCTTATGATTACAAAATAATCATCATCATCAAACTATTAATGTTTTATATGGATGAAAACATTTCCAAGCTCAAAGACAGCAGATTTAATTCCACGTTCACCAACGACACCTAGTTTCAACTTCTCAATATTTAAATTAAGGAGTATGTTTGAGCCTGTTTAAGAGTAGCACTGAGTTCTGGCAGACTAGTCAGAATAAGAAAAGGTGGTGGAGGTGATCCAACCTTTCTGCCCATCACAAAAAAAAAAAGAGGGGGGGGGGGGGACACTATTAAAATTCCAGTTTCTGAAACATCACCACCAACACTGTACAAGATTCCTTGCGCATCTCTACCTTTCAACAGTAGTAAGTTCACCTACTCAGTTTAACAGAAAAAGGTCTTCAAAGAATTAAAAAAAGGAAATTTGCTTTTCTTTGAACAGAGTGGCAAGATAGTTACAGGTTGAGGGGTTGTATGACAATATACTATGGATTAGCACAAGGCTTCTATACTACAGGATTGAACTGCTATTCACACAGTTATCTCTGTGGCGGGCGGACGGGCAGGCGAGAGAAAGAGAGAGAGCGAGCACGCAAAGGCAGATGTACCTGATCCCGGAGTAAGCAGAGGGCCTTCCAGCTCCAGAGTCTCCTCTTCAGACTCCTCCAGCTTTTTCTTCTTCTTTTTGGGGTCACGGGGTTTGCGCAACAGGGACAGCTCCTCAGGATGGCGGATATCTGCAAAACAAAAGGGATTTTTACAACCTTTTCCCTAAACATCAGTGAGTATGTAATTTGTGTGTAATGGGTTCAAAAAGATGTTTCTGCAAGATCAATTACAAACTGCTGTTCAGAAAACATGGGAAGAGTAAAAATACCGCAAGAGAATATTAGCAGTTTAAGAATTCTAAAGCAGGAGTAGACAAATTGCTAATCCAGACAGCTGGAGCAAGCAGAGGCTATTCGTTTTGTTTATTCATAGTTAATAGGCAAAAAAGTAGGCTTTGCAGGCTAATGGTCACTAGTGTTTCTTTCTTCTCTTGTCAAACAACCAGAGAAAGAAAAACCCTATATACAGTATATTTAAACAAAATGCCCTGGGTGGTGTAACTATAGTAGGGATGTCACGAGAACCGATACTTCAGTACCATGTCAATACAAACATTCTTAAAAAGGTGACAGTACTTGTTTTCTGCAGCAGCATTCATACCGTTATAATGAAAGTACCGAGGTTGCGATTCTTCCGGAACTAAAGAGGGCAGCAAATACGCACAAGTGTTTCAGTCGGTCCATAAGTGGTATAGAAGAAGAAGAACGCCTACAAGTACACGGGAAACACTACAGAAGATTAGCTCAGCTTATAACTAATTTAGCTCCGCCCCGACTCGTTGAGAGGAAAAGACAGGAAAGGTAACGTCGGTTGCCGGTGCGCAACCAATGCTATCATTCATTTCAAACAAAGCGAGGAAACACCTGGAATTTGGAGAAGCACCTGAAAGACGGTCGTGTATTATGTTTGTTTGAGGCAGCTGGCATTGTAGCTGTGAAACCAGCTAACGTTATCCTCCATGTAATGTTTGCAATAGCCAGTTATTTGTTAACGATGCTAACGCATTGCAATGTTATAATCTACCTCCTAATGGGCCACCATGCATCGCCATTCAGCCCGTTTCCTGTCAGCAAAATGTAGCCCAATGTCACTAATAATTATTGAACTGTTAATGGTTTTCATAAATCTTTTTGGCCTGCCACCATATCAGTGAATTTAAACTAATGCTTGCATTCAGAGTATAAGGTGTGTGTGCACTTTGGCACTTGTTATTAGCACTTAGCACTGTTTTATTAGTCATTGTCAGATTGTCAGGTGTTTGATAACTAAAATCTCTCTCTCTCGCTCTCTCTCTGAGGAGAATGTCCTCCAGGAGTTTTACATTTTATTTTTTACTTATTATTATTATTATTTATTATTATTGTTATTTTTATTTATTTTTTAAACCACATTGTGGTATCGACTTTGGTATCAAGTATCGTGTACTTTTGGTGGTAACGGTACCGACTACTAGATTTTTGGTATTGTGACGTCCCTAAACTGTAGTGCACATTACTTGTTCTGAATCGCACATCACTACACACAACAACTTTTACTAGAAGGATTAATTTACATGCCATTTTAAGTTTCAGGAAAACCAAAATAAACCAGCATAAATTCTCATGCAACTCTCTTGCTAGAACAATACATCACCTTGCAGTTTATCACGTTGAGACAAAATATAGACGCTAGCCAGACTTGATTAGAACTGCAACAACTAATCGATAATAATCGATAATGAAAATCGTTGGTCTGTGTGCGGCACGAGGTAAATTTGCTCATTACGTTACTTCTGTTCTGAAAACACGCTCCGAAGTGTAAATACTAAAATAGTGTCCCAAATCACGTACTATACACTTACACTATGCACTATATAGTCTACTGTCTAGTGTGTGGATTTTAGAAAGGTAATGTCGTCTCAAATGGAACACTAACATTACCATTTATTCCCAACAAGACCTTAGTCTCCAACAGACGGAGGCGAAATCTCTCACGTGACTGAGGAAGAAAGTCCTCTAAGGCAGGGGAGCATATTATATTAAACACCATGGAGATCAAACAGTGCTGTACGTTTAGTCATGTTTAAAATGTATGTATAAAGTTATGTTTATATCCAAAATACTCCACTGTGTGCAAGGGGCAGGGAAAAGTGGTGCAAGCTGCTTAAAAGGTTTAGTTCAATTCCAGTTTATTGTCATTATATGCTGTATTTGCACGGTTGCAGTGTAAATTCTGTAGTTTATTATAAAGGAAGTGATCTGTTAGTGCCGCGTGGCTCCGTAGACGCAGTGATACAGAGTGAGAGCGCGAGTAAGATCTGTAATGTCTAATTAAAACACTACGATCAAAAGTAAACAAAAGTAAATTAATATGTCAAAGCACTGTGTAACAGAAACCAGAAGGTGCAATGAAAGGGAGTTATTATTATTAATTTAGTACTGTAGTTTAATTCAGTGCTTTTTGTGCATCCATAAAGAATAATGCATAAATACTTGTGTGTATATGTATGTATTATATATATATAAAAACACTAAAATAAATGATATATACATATATAAAAAAAAATAATCAGGCAACTAATCAATTATAAAAATAATCATTAGTTGCAGCCCTAGACCTGATGAATTTTTGTGCAGTGTAATGAGAAACCATCACAGCTCATAGCCAAATGTTTCCCAATGCCTTGTTGACCTTTTGTCGAGGGTGCAAACACAATGTGCCACCTCAGACACTTTCTCATTAAAGGATAATGACTATGGCCGAAATGACTCCTAGCTGGGAATTTATATACTTGTTGCGGTCTGTATAAAATGCACTTAACTAGCTGGCCATACTTTATTACATTATGTTAGCCATTTGTACCCTAGTCTATTAGGTGTCTGGGTAACAAAACAAAGGACAACAGATTAATGCTGTCGCTTGCTCGGTTGGATAGCTAATGAACTTATGAATTGTCCACCCGTGCTCCAGGAGAACACGAGCCAAGAACACAGCTCTAAATATTACTGATCAAGACCTTCCGAAATTTTTCTAGGCCTGTAAATGACTTTGATTTTAATCCCATGACCAGGCAACTTCGATCTTTGTTCACTATATTAGCTACATATTGTACAAAAGGAACAGTCCATAAAACTACTGCTTGCCTTTATACATTATACTCTTGATTAAAATAAACTTGTTAATTCACTTTCTGCAAGAAAGTAATCTATGAGCCATCTGTAATCCGGTTTCATCGGAAATCTGCACATTTGGGCCACATGAAAATTATGCAGGACCCACCCTATTAGGATACTCTGGCTCATTACAAGCCAATCTACACGAACACAAATCAGAAAATCACTGCTCACACAGCGCAGTTGTGCAGACTGTCCTCGGTCATAATTTGCTGGGTATGCTTCTTAAAAGTCCTCTTGAAGCTCTGAGGTGGTCTGAAGGATCAGAGAGGCAGAACCGAAAAGCATTTCTCAGGCCCCGTGATGGCTACAGCACATCTGAGCCTCTCCTTCTCGCCTGCTGGCTGAGCTGAGAGAAGACATCAGTGTGTTTTCTGACATACAAGAATGCTTTTCAAGTTGGGCAGAACGTAGACATTTAAACATTTATTATTATTATTATTATTTTTTAAATCTACTGTCTGCAGGTCCATCTAAGAAACTGTAGGGAAATATTTGTAGTATTTGAAGTATAGTTTTATTGACTGGTACTCACTGTCTTCTAAGAATTTTTGTTCTTTATTAGTTTGCATTAAAAGCACTGTTGCAAGACGGCCTGAACTCCCCCTCACTTTTCCACAGCCAGACATCCAGGGAGGAGAATGAGTGTGTGTCAGGGGGAGGAGAGGCTTCTTGGCTTGGCGCGAAATGCTTGTTTAGTTTGTGTTACTAAAGCAAAAGCATTCCAGAGGTTTTAAGAACTACCAGATGGTAGTATTCTCTCTCACGCTGTACTCGCTCTGGCCTTATACAGCCATGTGAGCAGGCAAGGCCGTGACCGGCAGGCTGACTGAAGAAGGAAGTAAGAGGTTTGGTTATAGTTAAAGCTGGGGTTGAGTTGATACGAGTTAATTCTCAATTTGAGTCTTGGAAATGTAAAAACTAGTAGTGGCATTGTACAGGTTCATTACACCTAAACACTCGAGCAGCAGAAAAATAACTGAACATAACCGTCCAGCTAGTCTGTTTCATAACAAACAGAAGCACCTGTTTGAGCAGCAGCCAGTTTGATGGGAGTAGTTTTCTCCACTCTTCTGGAAGGCCGTAAGAGGGGGTAAACAATTCACGGACAAAGATATTCTGTCCATCTCTCACATGAAAGAAAAAAAAAGATAGCAGCAGTAATGGGAAGAATGCCTAGTGTAATACAGTCTGCATAAAAGCACAGGCCAGAGCACCTGTTCACTGAGGATACACAACAGCTCCAAAGCCAGCCATATCACTGGATTAGAGAGTATAGAAAACAATCTATTCCATCTCAAGACTCATTGTCATGAAGCAGTGACTATTTCAATGTCAGCTTTTATATAGTCCTGCAAGCCAGGCTTCTAGTTTTCACTAAAGAGTCTGGTGCATTGTTACTAAACGTGCTCATGAACCACCTGCTTTTATTAGAAGAAGCTGTCTGACTGGCTTTGCAAATGGCTGACCACATTTGCTCACCACCAATAGTAGCGCTCCAAAAAGCTCATGGTGTCATGATGTTCAAAAGTTGGTTTGTTTTCCCATTGGAAACTGGATATGCACAGGAGTGAATATCCATGAATGTGTGGAGAGCCTTTTGAAGCTCATGTCATGGCCAGCTGAATGTACAAAACATGTCAGTCACTCGGTGAACCAAAGATGTAGCATCTGAGGATAAGACTACAGTAGGTTTGATTGAATAACATGTCATCTACCTCAGTGTATTACTTTGCTGGGATTCCCAGTGGAGTAATAAATCACAGTCAAAGACACTGAGCCAATTCTCTCCACTTAATTATCATTTATCAAGCTGCTCATTTTTGCCAACAATACTTTCTGAAAATAACTTGAGTTTATCGGTTTATTTGTCTTCAACACTTTTTAAAAAAATAATAATCACTGTAAATGCGCCAGAGAGAGTTACAAAATCTTCATAGGAGTCCATGTGGTTTTCACAATTAATCCAAGACTCATTTATATCATATTGATGGTTGCTACTTATTGGCTGTTTTGAAATCACAGGTCTGGGTTGGTGGATAATTTACTTTTAAGAGAACTCTGGCCTGAACTGCATCTCTCCTTTGAAATGCAGTTACTGAAACGCAGTGATGTTTGTTGGTAAATGAGACCTTTTAGCTCTACTCATGTTTAACGCACATCAATCAAATAGGGCTCTGGCTGAATGCATTTTGTGATGTTACATGACACGTCTTGGCCCAAATCCTGAATATTGTGGAGTTTTGCCTGATTTTGCATTGATTTTTGCACAAAATCTTAGAGGGACTGACTATGCTGTAGAGATGAGTGCAAAGCTACGTGCTGGTGGAAGACTCAAAAACATCTGACTGTGTACTGCTAACAGAGATCGGCTGGAAGAAAAATCATAGATCAAAACAAGCTTTTCTTGAAAACAGCATGATTTAAATAGGTGCAGTAATAGTCAATAGACAGCAGGACCTGCTGGAGCCACTAAGTGAACCAGTATGACCGACATTAAGGACAAACATCCTGCAAGCTAATATAACTTTGCAACAGGACAATAAGAGTTGCTCTGTTGTGGTGTGTGTGTGGGTGTGTGTGTGGCTCCCAGTGCTACCAAGTCATGCACAAGTCATTGGCGGTGGCTGTGCCCTCACTTTGCAGTGTCCTCACACAGAAAAATAGCTGTAAGAAGCAGTGATAGTACTCAAAATGTAGCCAAAGTGCCTTATATATAGTCAAGCTTCCACAACTACCAACAAACAAACAAACAAACAAACAAACAACACTAATGACATTATCATGGAATCAAACATGACATGTAGGTCTTTTGTACTAATAAGGCCATAAATAACCAACTCTTGGACCTTCCTCAAACAACTCGGCATCAAAATCTAATTTCATTTGTGGTTCATTTTTCAATTTTGTTTCCTTCCCTCGGAAATATACTCACATATGGCATGACATGACACTAGGTTTCTAGAGGCTGTTTAAGTTGGTTTACTTTGATAAATATGCTGACTCCTAGGTATGCCCTTAAAGCCTTTAAAATGACACTCTTCTGTCATTTTTGTACAGACACTACTGCACTTGATACTGATTGATAGAGAGAGAGAGAGAGAGGGGAATGCCATTCTTCCCACCCAGAGAGCAGACTGAACTACGCTCTCTTGGAATCCTGACTGCTGCAGAATCGTCACAATTTCAGTTCACGACCCAACAAGCTAAATTCTTGGACCACTTGGGAGTCTGATAATTTGCTAAGAGAGGACTCATGACAGCTGTAAATGTGTGTTTCTGCAATGAGACATTTTTAGCTACGCTTGCCCCAATGTAGACCCACAATTAAATGGCTCAAATCAAGCCATGTTACAGTAACTCTGCCAGAGCCCCTGAATGGTGATCATTTGAGTTGGACATTTAAAAACATCTGTGCTAAAGGACATGGTGGACTTGTGGCAAGTACAATCAAACAGAGTTTGGATAAGTTCCAAAACTGCTCACAAATAGCCCATTAAAAATTCCAGCAGAGGAGTGAACTCTGGGAATCTGCTACTGCATGACCAACTGATTAAAGACTAGACATTTCTCAGGAAAATCCATCACTAGGGTGGGGGATAGAGAGCCAGAAGAGCATATGAGAACCCAAGACTGAATGGTGACTGTCTAATGTACAGCTGCAAGAAGAAGCTAGCGCTCTATCCGTCTGTCTGGAGCCACTGCCAGTTGGAGGCTGTAAACTTCCTGTCCCCATCCCATTTGTAAATCTGGGCAACACAGCAAGCAATAGGCACAAGAACAGGAAACTGTCAAACTGAGTCAAACGACTTACTCTTAGGAATGTAAAGCTTTAGGAGCACAGCTTTCAGTCTATATTGCAGATAATTTTTAAAAAAGAATGGTGAAGTCACTTGCATTGAGTCTTTTCCAGAATCATCTGCGATGTGGCAGAGTACAAACACCTGAAGAGCACAGATATACAACCTCACCAGCCACTGTGCAACATGTCACTCAGTCATGTGTAAAGTCAGCCAAGTGCAATTTGTCCTGAATCACGCTGAAGCTAAAATAAGATTTGTTATGGCAGAGACAGAGGCATGCTAAACTTGGAAAAGTACATAGATAACCCAATATTATCTGCATGCTATCTTGAGAGCTGCATGAATGAGTCAACTCAAAATTAAAATAAAATCCTAACACTACTCCTAACCTAGCACAACCAAAACACACAGCACATAATAGTTCAAATTAACACTTTAGATCAAAGTTCCCCTAACTGACATTACTGAATGCATTAACTGACAAACTAGTATTGATACATCATAAGTAATATATAAAATAAACAAAATAAAACAAATAATCTGTATCACATCCAGTGAATGAGTGAGTGAATGAATGAGTGAGTGAATGAGTACATGAATAAGTGAGTGAGTGAATGAGTGACTAAGTGAGTGAGTGAATGGATGAGTGAGTGATTAAGTGAGTGAATGAGTACATAAATAAGTGAGTGAGTGAATGAGCGAATAATTGAATAAGTGAGTGAGTGAATGAGTGACTAAGTTAGTGAGTGAATGGATGAGTGAGTGATTAAGTGAGTGAATGAGTACATAAATAAGTGAGTGAGTGAATGAGCGAATAATTGAATAAGTGAGTGAGTGAATGAATGAGTGAGTGAATGAGTACATGAATAAGTGAGTGAGTGAATGGATGAGTGAGTAAATGGATGAGTGAGTGAGTGATTAAGTGAGTGAATGAGTACATAAATGAGTGAGTGAATGAGTGAGTGAATAAGCGAGTGAATGAGTACATAAATAAGTGAGTGAGTGAATGAGTACATGAAGAAGTGAGTGAATGAATGAGTGAGTGAGTGAATGAGTACATGAATAAGTGAGTGAATGAGTGAGTGAGTGAATGAGTACATGAATAAGTGAGTGAATGAATGAGTGAGTGAGTGAATGAGTACATGAATAAGTGAGTGAATGAATGAGTACATGAATAAGTGAGTGAATGAGTGAGTGAGTGAATGAGTACATGAATAAGTGAGTGAATGAATGAGTGAGTGAGTGAATGAGTACATGAATAAGTGAGTGAATGAATGAATGAGTGAGTGAGTACATGAGTAAGTGAGTGAGTATTTACACCTTAAGTCCAGAGTTCAAATAGTTATCTGATGAGAAGATTCATCCTAGGATGCATGTTCAGTGATGTTTCTTAAAATCATGAACATTTAACACACTGCAATTTCATTTCTGTTCATTTATGGACTTTCATTTAGTCATGGATTAACTAAGTCAATGCAGGTGTATTTCATTAACATTTAATAATAAACAATGTTAACAGCAGTAAATAATGTTAATTATTGAATCTTAACGTAAAGCATTATGCCAATAGTTTTATACCCCAACAAATATATATCCTGAGGATATATTGTCTTGAAGATGAAGTTATTAGAGGACTATTACTAGAGGACATGGCCAGTGTAGTGCAAGGAAGTTTGAAGTTAACACTCGACACGATTTAGTATTTGACCTTCTACCCCAAGCTCAGTAGATCTAGAATACTGACAGAAATGGATATTGATAGAGATTACATTTAACATCTGACCGCTAGTCATGGTCACATGGGCTAAATATGGACAGTGTAACATAGACCTATAGCCTTCTGCACTGACAAGCAGACATTCTTTACGAAACAGAACGTGGAGCAGCTTTAAACAGCTGTTCAAGGACATATCTACTGGTGTGGGAAAGGCCTTCAAAACTAAGGCAACATCAGAGGCCCATGACAGCCTTAAAAAACACAAAAAACACACAAAACAACAACAAAAAGATTCTAAAGCAGAAGGGGACACAAAGATTCCACATAACAGTTTCCACCTCTGTGTGTGTGTGTGTGTGTGTGTGTGTGTGTGTGTGTGTGTGTGTGTATATATATATATATATATATATATATATATATATATATATATATATATATATATATATATATAAAAAATAAATAACCCTGTAAGCTTCACTTACTGAAGGTTTTGCAGCTGTCTGTCACAGCCTTGAAGACCCGGTCTGAGAAGTTAACTTTGACCTTCATGTGCTTCATGTTGGGCAGCTGCAGGCGCAGCAGCTTGTGCTGGGGCGTGAAGAGTAGCCTGGCATCAGCCTGGATGCCGTACTTATCCAGCGTCCAGTGTGTCTTCAGCAGCCACGTCTTCTTCTTCTCCCACCACAGTGCATGGTCTGACCAGTCCTTCTTGACATCTGTACACAAATACACACAAAATATGACGACTGAGACGAGAGGAACACCACGGATTTCACCGAAATTCGGGAAAAGGAGAAAGATGTATATAAATATTCAGCATCTCAACAGGCTGTGAGAAAGATCAGCTATGTTTACACACACATTAATAACCAGTTATTAATCTGTTCAATAGCTCAGCTGGATTTGAAATAAGGAATTAAACACAAAGGGGCGCTGCTATAGGAAAATAACTGATAACAGGGTGGTGAGATGTGTGAGACCCTGATGTTGATTGTTTTCCTATAACTGCATGTCATTTTATTACTCTTGTACCATAGCAATTTTCCAGTTTTCAATATTTATTTATTTACATTTATGATATTTGGCAGACGCCCTTATCCAGAGTGACTTACATATATCTCATTCATACATCTAAGCGATTGCGGGTGAAGGGCCTTGCTCAAGGATAGCTTGGCGGTGCTGGGGTTTGAACTCACAACCTTCTGAGCAGTAGGCCAGCACCTTAACCACTGATCTACCACTGCCCTAATTAATAAAGCGTAGCACATTGTACCGTGAAAACCACGTTAGTTTCGTAATATACACACAATGTATAAATCAGATTACAATAACATGATGGAGGCCAATCTGAATAAATTTTCCATCCTATCAAATGAGACAGTCAATCCATTTGATAATCATCTGAATACAAGAACAAACCAATCTATGTTCGAAAAGCACATGCGAATGATGGTTTGTCCCTACCCCAGAGATCGACATCATAGGATGTGTTAAAATTCATAGGACACGACTGACACAATGACCACTCGGTTAACTGCAGAACTGACATTAGCTGGTTATTGTGCACGAAGAGGAGTCATGAGCCTTTTGCTCAACACACCGACACTAAATGACACGCCTAGCATGTGTAACATTTGGTCCAGGCCACATACAACATGCACATAGAGATTTTCCACAGAGTCCTGAGTTCAGGCTTAGCTGTGAATTTATCCAACCTGGTGAAAATCTTTGTATGTAAATACAGCTAGTGTGGTGAGAAAAGGTCAGCGGTTAAGTGGCAGTGATATACGAGCCAACGAATAGGCCATTAGGATAGCACAAAGATCCATGCTTTTAATGACAGGGGTGTGACGCTGCATTTGGTTGGGATTACTTTGTGCCTCCAGGGAATGCTCATCAAAAATGACGTAACCATAAGTGCCAAAACAGGGGGCGGTATTTATGGGACAGAGCTGGACTGAGACAGAGCGCCAGTCATGTTCGATGCAGCGGATGGGGGAATGAAAGGGGCTGGGGTGAGGAGGTAAATGTTTGATGGGAAAGAACTGTTGCTTGCGTGACAGATCAGGTTCAAACTTTCCCTTTGTTCCACATGCCGAGTGTGACGGCTGTAAGCACCTAAAACCCGATTTTCTCCCACAGCTGTAGGCTAACAATAGAGGAACACACCCCTGTTGTGTATGTGTATGCGTATGCGTGTATATAACATAGCAGTGACACTCTGAATGTTAGGGTAAACCTAGGAGGAAGAGGAAGCCAGAAACAACACCAGATCCACGAAGATCTGTTCTTCAAGTGGAGGCAAGGCTGTGTGTTCAGCAGGTCTTCGGCATTATGACAGTTCCTTCAAGAAACTGATCCCCTTCCTCTTCACTGCTAAAGACTGGTTGAATAATAAGAATTTTCCATTGTTAATAACTATTACAGACTCTCGTGCATTAATAAAAATGTACAGGCCAATTCAAGCCAGACAATGCAGTAGACATCCGGAAAAGCGGATGTTCCTGCTCCAGCGGTGATGTCAGAACTCAGGCATGCTTCCAGGCAAGCACAGGGACTAGCACTTCCCGCAGCAGTGTCCAGTTTCCTCACTGCCTCTCCTCTCCCACTACTTCCCAGTTCTCTACTATACCATACTAGTCACTCAAAGCACACTGACTCAGAGTTTCTCCTTCACGCTGTTGGCTTTCCATCCTTCCAAATTGGGGCTCCCTAAACCACAATGTTTCCATTTGAACTCCAGTATCTTATTCTCTAGGCAGTCTGTGGCAGAAACGTCTAACGTCATTTTAAACCTCATACCATTTATACCTTAGAAAAAAAAATCATGGTTAATCAAAAACAACCTATGCAGCAAAAGCGGAAAATAAAAATCACGACACGGTAGTACACGGAACATTATATAACGATGTTATATAATTATGTGCAGTGCGTGTGTTTGGACGTGGTCTTACTGCGATCATCATGACTCCCAACCACCAGTTCTTAAATGCTGTGAACGCACGTCTCCATTGGCCAGTTCAGATAAGTGCAATGGAAATATACAATCTGGACCGAGAAATAAAGCGTTACACTCTATTCATCATCTTGGTTTACAATAATCGCCCTCCATAGTGCCACTTAGCTACGTCAATCAGCGGTCTGATGCCAAGCAACAGTGTGTTGAGAAAACCTCTAATCGGCAAAACAGCAACCGTTCGGCAGAACTTTTCCGCTAACTTGACCTAACCGTAAACAATCTTCAAGCTCCCTGCACGTAAAGAGGAAAAAAGTCTGGTTTTGATTTTTGGCAGTATGAAAATGGAGAGCGGGTGTGACGTATGGTAGCGAAGCTGTGTGTGATTTCCCTGTTGTGTGAACGCCTGCCGGGGTGTCGCAGGGGCTTGGCATGTAACGGCAGGACGCTTACTTTCACAGTGCTAAGTCAGCTAAAGACAACACTACATTTCCACACAGTGATGGGTTCTACAATAACTCAAATCGAGGCAACTACACAGGCAATAAATCAGAGCATTCAAATAATGTAATACCTATAAATTCAAGTTATGAGCTTACAGCACAAGATTAACGTAGTTCCTTAAAAGGCGAAGTCATGATAATGGTCAGCTTCCATTTTTGTCCTGAGAATCTCTAAGACTGTGTACGCTGAATAAACTGGGTGGAGCGGTCTCATTGCCACATAGTACACCAATTACTTGCTATATTTAGATGCCAGCACTTATTCTCTTGGCAAACCTTAAACTGAGCTGGGGGGAAAGCATGTGGCAAAGCTAAACCTTTTATAAAATTCTAGTGATGGAGCGAGAGCTGCATTAGTTGTGACACTCAGCTGTACACGAAGACACAAAACAAGCCTCTGTCCTAGTCCCGCTTTCAATCCGTATCTGAACAGTATGGGGGCGGGGTGGGGGGTGGGGGGTCTAACGGTCATCTATCACACAGCCTGTATAAAGGCTGGTAATTCAATCTGCTGCTGGCCAATGGTTTCTCCTGGCTAAAAATACAGGCTGCCAGGGGATGATGTAATGTTGTAGCTAAACGAAAGCAGGGCTAAGTAATTGGGTGCACTGAATGCAGAGCAGCAGTCTGGAGCTGTAGATGAAATGAGGTTTTATGATTTCGGTAGGCATGCGGGTAGACAGGCCTACAACATCCATCTAATCCTCTGCTTAAGTACTAATGAGTCAATCCATAAGCATAAGCCTCATCTTTTACACTTTTTATTTCAAATCTTATTTGGGTGGCTAATAATTCATGTCAAAGTCAAGCAGGCTGTCTCAAGCTGCTCAATTATTGCTACGATAAGCAATTATTTGGATCTGCGTCACGTTTAGTTCACAGTATGACGTGATCATGCAAACCTTTTTAAAGAAACTGTCGCTCTCCCGGCTCTCAAAATGTGGTTGCATGATTAAAAAGAATCTAAAATGTGAAGTCATTAAAATGCAAGCAAAATGTGGAGTGCGTTCCAATAGGACTAATTTTCACATTTACACTATAAACACGGAGACATTTTCCCTGAACACTTGGAGAAACAAATAAAGAAGCGTCATTTATATAATACATGTGGAGAAGCTAGGCTGACTACGTGCCTCCTGTACACACCAGTGTCTCTTCACTGCCTTGTGTTTATAAAGGGCAAGCTTTTGGAGAAGAGTAGGGTATAAATCAAAACCTAAAAGCCACCGAGCTGAGAATTACTAATGCTAATGGCATCCCGAAAGAGATGTTTGTTCAATGTTTCTAAAAAGGTTCAAGTACAGAAAGAGTAAAATCTCTCAAAAAGCACATACAATTATCGATTGAGGAATCGACTGAAAGCACCGTTCATGCACTCAGGTTCCGATGACTTCCCAAATGCATGCTGTGCTGCCTGGAACAGGTATGATATTGAGCTACTTATATAATCAGATCAATTGCAAACGTGACAAGCATGAACAGGTATCCGGATGAAGTACACCGATTTATAACAGCAATGACATTGCAAACTTCAATGACTGGATCATGTGTTGCTGCTCCTTTCTATCAATCATTACTTTTCTCTTACAGATTTAAGTCTAATGCATTTAAGTGATCAGTCTGACACGTGCATATACACACACATACCCCGAAGGGGAGATTAAAGGTTGTGGTTATCTGCTGATGTTAGTCACAGCGAGTAGCTATTTTTCCTTGCTGAAAACTCCCATTTGTTTTCATCAAAACATAACAAGTCAGTACATTTTATAGACTGTCATCCCAGAATGTAATAATTATCTGATCCCAAAAAGCTAGAGCTGAACATTTTGTGTGTCAGCGAAAAACATGAAGAGCCGAGCAACTTTATTGCTTCATGGCAGACAGTGTATGCATAGTTAGTTAGCCCCCAGGATGTACCCTGTCAGAAAGAAGGTACCGTCAACGAATTGCTCCAAGAGCAAGCTTTCATTGTTTCACTGGCCTGCACAGTCCTGGATCTCAACCCTACTGAGCATCTTTGGGATGAAATGGAAAGAGTTGTTTACATCAAGACACCCAGTGAGCGGCAACTAAGCACTGGAATAATTTCCAAATGGTACAACATTCCTGCAAAAATGCATACAAGCCTCTTGTAGAATCCATGTCAAGGAAAATGAATGCCGTTCTGAACGCCAATGCATTCCTAGATGAATGAATTCAGAATGGTAAATGGTCTGCACTTACATAGCACTTTTATCCAAAGCGCTCATAGTGTTTCATTCACCCACACACACACACACACACACACACACATACACACACTCATACACAAATGGTAGCAGAGCTGCCATGCAAGGCGCTAACTTGTCATCGGGAGCAACTTGGGGTTGAGTGTCTTGCCCAAGGACACTTCGGCATGTGGAGTCACATGGGCTGGGAATCGAACCGCCAACCCTACGATTAGTAGACAACCCGCTCTACCACCTGAGCCACACCCACCCCAAGTAAAGCGTTATGAGCTGACAGAACACTGGCAGCAAGGCAGTGGTCGTCTTGGAGGAGTGGAAGAGGACTCCAGTGGCATCTTGAGAAGCTCTGGTGAACCCATGCCACAGAGGGTTAAGGCAGTGCTGGAAAATAATGGTGGCCACACAAAATATTGACACTTTGGGCCCAATTTGGACATTTTCACTTAGGGGTGTACTCACTTTTGCTGTCAGCAGTTTAGACATTAAAGGCTGTGTGTTGACTTATTTTGAGGTGACAGCAAATTTACACTGTTACACAAACTGTACACTCACTACTTTACACTGTAGTAAACTTCTTCACTTCTTCAGTGTTGTCACATGAAAAGATATAATCAAATATTCACAAAAATGTGAGGGGTGTACTCACTTTTGTGAGATACTGTACCTTTAAAAAAGATATACAACAAGTGCCACCATGATGAATCCCAGTGATCCAAACACATTTCGAACACAACCCTCCAAAATCTTACTAATGACATTTTAAGTATCTACAAAAACAATGGAGCAGACTCATTGCTGCATTCCAGTCAAGTCAGATTTCTGGCTCATGGCAAAATCAAACTACAGAAGAAAAGGAGTTCTCATTAAAGACTCCCCAGGCCAAAACATCAGCAGACACTCCAAAGCTCAAGTTTCATCTTCTCCACATGCAAGCAGTCCTCCCGTATGTTTACCCCGAAACACAAAGCTCAATTGTTGTTGAGTGCTTATAAATCAGAGAGATCAAAAATACTATAAAATGTTCACAATAAATGTTTATCCTGTGGTGTCTGTGCACCACCAATTCCACTCTATTATACATTTTACCATTAAATTTTCATGATCCAACAAAGGTCGAAATCAATCTCTCAAATGCTGATCTAGAGAATACACAAAAGCCTTTTGAAACACTGGTCTACAATTGATGATAATATGACTGGAAGAGTGAAACTAAGCCTGCTCCTTCGTATGCTCTTTCTCAAGGACATGTCAAGGACCAATAGGGGGTCACGGTCATCTAGAGAGCAACCTCGATCAATAATGGTCCCTCTGATCTTGTTTTGAGACACTCAAACATCCCTGAGGACACATGCAATGATCCCCTTAACCTGATCAGGGGGGAATAATGACTGAACACAGAGCGGTGGGAAAAAAACAAAGCCTCCGGTTAAGCAAGGCAAAAGTTCCCCCGGAGATTACCACCGGCACAATGAGGACATACTCTAGCCTGGAGATTAGTGGTGGAGCCAGGTATATCCAGAAAGATCTAGGAGGACTGGCCAACCCCAAAACTGCCAAAACACTAAGGACCACCTCACATTGTTCATATATAGTCATGTGAAAAATTAAGTACACCCCATGGAAATTGTTGGCTTTTTTTGACATATCTGGACTAGCAAATATTTGATCTTCTCTGAAACAGTGCCCATTAATAAAGGTGATACACTATCAAATTACACATAAAATTGATATTTTGTAGTAATTTTCACTGTTGAAATGAACAAAAAACAAATAAGTCACATGGACAAAGTAAGTACGCCCCTACATTTATCACACCTTCAAATCCATAAAATTAGAATCATTTGTTCAGGATTGGGTGCCAGTGTTCAGAACCTGCGTAGGGTGTGCAGGTGGAACCGGTCTTGTTTATACTGCTCTCATATCTAGTGTCTGGTTTTCCCTTTGCTATTGAGGTGTGTGCTGTCATCATGGCAAGATCTAAAGAGTCCTGTGAGGCCTTCAGAAAAAAAGTCTGTGGATACCTAGGAGTCTGGCAAGGGATTTAAAAAGATCTCCAAATTATTTGAAATACATCATTCTACTGTAAAGAAATAACCTACAGGTGGAGCAGATTTCAAATGTCCAGGACTGGCTGTCATAGCAAATTCAGCCAAAGAGCAGACTGTCTGATAAAAAAAGAAGTCTCTAAGAACCACAAAAGTTCATCACAGGATCTGCTAGTAAGTCTTGCAGCTGTTGGTGTCAAAGTGCATGCTTCTACAATCGGAAAGACATTGCACAAATTTGACCTGCATGGAAGGCGTGCCAGGAAAAGCCTTTGCAAGACTACAATTTGCCAATGAGCATATAGGCAAAAACCAGGCCTTTTGGAATAATGTGCTCTGGACAGACGACTCAAAGACAGTTGTTTGTCCACAGTAATTGCAGACATATTTGGCGCAGACCAAAAACAGCTTTTCAGGAGAAGCATACCAACTGTGAAGCACGGGTGGTGGAAATGTCATGGTTTGGGGTTGCTTTGCTGCCTCAGGGACTGGACAGCTTGCATTCATTGATTCAACTATGAATTCTGAGTCATATCAGAGTGCTTGAAGATAATGTGAGACCATCTGTCCAAACGTTGAACCGAAAATGTTTCTTTCAACAGGATAAACGATCCTAAGCACACTAGCAAATATACTAAGGAATGGCTCAAAAAGAAGAAATGGAGGGATATTGACTGGCCAAATTGATTTTGATAACCAAATGGATATTGAAAGTCATTGCCCGGATTTCAATCCCATTGAAATGTTGTGGGGGGATTTGAAACAGGCAGTACATGCAAGAAAACCCTTAAACATCTTGAAACTGAAAGAATATTGCATGGAAGAGTGGTCAAAAATTCCAGCAAGCCTAGTGGACAATTATGCAGAAGTTATTTCTGCTCAAAGGGGCAATACTAGCTTCCGAGGCCAAGGGTGTATTTATTTTTCCACAGAAGAACATCACGTCTATTGCTATTTCTGTTGAAAAAAAAATCTCATTTTCCTTGTGGCTTTGTACAAGTATATCTACTTCATTAATAGGAACTGTTTCAAACATGATCAAAAAAGGCAACAATTTCCAAGGTGTTTACTTATTTTTTCACATGACTATCATGTCGTGTTTGCCAAAATTATACACACCTATATAGAATCAGATGCGATTTTACTGAGTATCCAATCATCATTCAGACACACCAAAAGCTTCAAGTAGTCCAGTGTTTTCCAACCAGGGTGCTGTCTGACGAGAGCAGGGGTGCCGTGTAAAAAACCTTCAAAAATGCTAAAATGTGTAGAAAATATTTCAAATATATGAAATATCTGATGTCTGAAATAATAACACAGAAGTAATGACAAACACACACGCATAATAATTACCTATTAATAATAATAATATATATATATAATAAATATAATAATTTTATTAAATTATATATAAAAAAGTAATTCCCTCCCCTTCAACCCCCCTCGCTGACCTGTCATCAACACGTGAACATCAGTACGTGTAACGTATGCATGTGTTTCATCCTAATGATTAGCGTGTGACGATGCGTGTGTAGTGCAAAAGAATATGGACAGATTTCTTAAAAGAAAAGCTCCAGATGCTTCTGGACCATCAACTTCATCCTCATGTAACTAACGCTGGCTAGCATCAGTGTTTGTATAAGGTGCCACAATTTAGTTTTTAAAATATTCAAAAGGGTATCGTGACTGAAGAAAAGTCTGGGAAACGCTGGTTTAGTCTACAATAAGTAATGCACTGATTTTGTTTTAAAGCTTGTCCTTAGAAATAGACAGTCATACACATCTGTATTACAGTCTCAACATGTAGCAGCACTCTCTTTTGCAGCTTTATACAATTATATGATACAGCTAAAGTCTTTTAATCACATTACATGAGCGGTCATATGGACATCAATCAATGCCCATGAAAGCCTCACGGCTTCACAGACCTAAAAACAGAACAGCTGGGAAACATCACCCAAACAACCACGATTTGCCTGACATCATCTGCCGGCTTCTACATCAAGAGCTCCAACACAGAATCACTTACTCAGTGATGGGGAAGAGGGGGGTGGTGACTTCCAAGAGGAAGTCCAGCCAAATGTTTATATTTGCCCAGATGGCTGCTATGATAGGCTGTGTGTTATTTGAAAGCTTTGGTTGGAGATCAGTGCCACACCTAACTTTCATACATCAGTGTATGGCACGATAAATAATACAATTTTACAACTGGTTGGTGGAAGACAAGCACGTTAACTAACAGTTGGAATGAAGATTCTAATTTCAACCATTTTAGAAATGTAAAACTGTTCGACATATCTGTGATAGAAATATAAACAGTGATGTTTCAGGAAAGTGCATGCAGGAGGATTCAGCCTGAGTGAAGGAGCCACTGGGCTTCAAATAAACACTAAATCACAGCAGGATCAGATCAGAGCAGCAGGAAAGATCTGCACTGGGAAGGGCCCCTACTTAACCTAACTACTTCCTGTATACTAGATTAGAACGTCCAAAAGACGCTACCATACAAATTACCTTACAGAACCAAAGCAACGTCCGCCCAGTCATAATAGCAAACATGCACCGTCGCAGTGCAAATTAAAACCACAAATCATTACAGAATAAAGCGAGTTATGATTTGTGATTCTGATAATACGCATCATGTCTTGCTTAGACTGCACAGCTTCTCCAATAAATACAGGGCTTCTGCAGGTTTCAACAAGCTAAATTTAAGACTTTTTAAGACCATTATGAATGCAGTTTAAGACCTATTTCACGTCCACATTAGCTCACACACCATGTCATGACACACTGGACGTGCTCCGATAAATTCTGACCGGACTGCACAGTTTACACGAGGGGTTATTGGTTCGGTTTTGTAATGCCGTGATATTTCCTACAAACACATTTAAAAGTGAGAATTTTAGAACTTTATAAAAGGAACGTTAACTTTTAATCCAAACAATTTTTAAGACCTGTCAAAATCATATTGAAGACATTTTAAGGGCGAATATTCAGATGATTGGATTTTAGACGTTTTAAGGACCCGCAATACCTCGGAAATAAAGTGTGGAAATCCTAGGTTTTCGCCATTTCTGATTTTTTGAGGTTCCAAAAACTCCAAATGTACGGAGGTAAAGTACAACATGAGCACCATTTGATTCTTGCGAAATACACAATGCTTTGCTAGTCAGAAAAAAAAGCGTCACATCCCAGGTTTTCCCCATGATCCGGATATCCATGCGTATAAATGTAACTTGATTACAAAATTGAAAGAATTCTGGGAAGGCTTGCAGGCTCCAAAAACCCCAATGCAGGGAGGTCAAGTTTAAAAAAAAAAAAAAAAAAAAAAAAAAAAAAAAAAAAACCCACCTACACAGGAACTGCTGCTTCCTGTGTAAAACAGTGTCCGTTTCCTTGAAAACCCCTACTCCATTATCAACAATGGGTGATCTTCCCCTTGCTTCAACACTATAGTGACTAGAAAAACAGACATCTGTACAAGAAAAGGAGAAATCACGAGTCTAACCTAGTCAGTATTTCAAGATTTTCTTCAGTGAATTCTTTCATTTTGTGATGAACTATTGTCCTTGGCTAGATTGCCTTCACTCATAACACGAGATTGTATTCCTAGTCTGTTCGTAAGGGTAATAATTGCACAACATCTGGAAAAATATCATTCAGGTCTAAAAAAGGAGTAACGTACTGCATGCCAGAAACTGAAGAGAAGCTAGGAGCAGAAGCAAGCAGCAGAAAATACTGTGATGACGGCAGTGTCCAGGGAAAATGCCAAACCCTGGAAGTCATTTCCTGTTCAACAGAAGACTTTTATGGAATTCTAGTAGAGCATCTCACGTCACATGCTGGGGGCCCAACACACATAATCCACTCCTCTCAATCCCCTTTCCCCTTAGCTCTCTGGCTGGAAACAGAAACAGAGGGCCAACATATGAACCCAGTCCAACATTGTGTGCTTTAATGCATTACTGACGAACGCTTGGCAAATATTTAAAACAAATGGCTGCTGACTCAATGGCAAAAAAAAAAAAAAAATCTCCTTCTCCATCTCAGATTTCTCTTTCAAATTCCAAAAGTTTGCTTTTCTCATCTCTGCGAGTTATTATACAATCTCTCACTACACACTATTGAGAAGGCAGAATCTCCTCAGTGACAGACTTGTGCTTTGATCACACGCTGGAGACTCAAACAATCACTTTTCCAACCTCCATTTAAATGATATCCAAGTTCAGTCATTAGGATTCCTGAGATTTCATTTGCACTGTATTCGGTGAGGCAAAAGAAGACCTGGCTTCAAAGGAAGAGACAAGTGATAAAAGATATGCCAGGCATATTAAAGATAAGACTGTGGCAGAAGGGCAAGAATTGAACACGTAGACGCTCAAAATGCACTGCAGGTCGTTGGAGGATCCTGATCATCAAACCTTAAATAACGCTCTTCTAAAAAGATCTGGCGGAAATGACCACAGTAATCGATGAAGCACTTTCCTGGCATTAACATTTAATCCATTAAGGCCGTCGGAAGAATTGCTGAGTGAACGAGTAAGAGCATGTAGGAGAATAGATCAAAGATGTTACAGTAATTGATTTCACATGAGGAAACGTATACATCTCTCCCTCAAACTACACATAAAACAGGGGTGGACAAATCATAAATTCATTTTCTAGCCCAACGGACAAGTAAAACTTTCTGGTTGTTGAATCCACTTATCCACTGGGCAACTATCAATTAAAAAAAAAAAAACAACAACACTAATAGCCTGGAAACAAAATCTGCTTGTCTCAGGTACCAAGGCTAGTGATATGTCCACTCCTGTAAATATGGACAACATACAAACAGTACTGCGTGAACCAAATACTCTAGCCTTGCAATGTCTGGTTGTGCATGTCAGTGGGAAAGGACAGAAAGTGCCCGAGTGTGCTAGAAACGTGCACTGTGTGTGTCTCACGAAAAACTGGACAAAGCTTTCAAAATAATCTCATAAGGACACAAGATTGCAACAATGTCACAATGGGGGAAGAGCAAAATTAAAACAAGGTCAGTAATAGAAAGGACAGAACAGAACAAGAGCGTCCTATTACTAAATGGCTCTTCTAGATCTTAAGAGCCATATTAGGTCAGTGAACCCTCTTACACATGACAGTGCTGTCCTTATAGAGAGATTCTTCATGGCCTCACAGGCACTGCAGGAAATCTATAACGGGTAATGCTTTCCATTTCAATTCATCAACCGTTACCCCAACCATCCTCCAGATTACATCAATTTCAACTTGGGCAAATTAGTGTGCAAAAAAAGAAAAGAAAAAGGATTCCACTCGTAAATATTGACACAAGTTAAGATTTGGCTACGACTTGGCGACAAACAACACCTTACAATCACATGTAACATGCAGTTTCAGAGCAATTTCTCAGTTCATCTCGGAGTAAAAATACAAAACTAATTTCACTCAGGAGTAATGGAGCGTGTAGACTAAAACTGTTATTCCCACACATATGCTCCCCACGGAGTTCCTACTAACCTTAAGGGTTAATAATTGCCATTGCTTCTACTCTGACCTCTCTTATACAAACATTGCCTGGTCCTCAAATGTTTAGAGGGGGCTGGTTGGCAAATTCAAGGGAATAACTAGTGGCTGATAAGAGCGGTACAGGGCATATCTCTTGAGGGTACAATATACCTAGAAATACACATTTTCTAGAAAGTTAATCAACATAACAAGGTCGAAATGCATTTCGCCAACAGAGGTCACAGACAAAAGCTTACAAAAGACGGTCCTTACAACAATAGTTTTGAAATATGTAACAATCAAAGTGGGACAACCAAACATTCAACATGTAACTAATCTCCTCAATCAAAATGGTAGGCTATTGTTACTGCAACATGTATAAGAACAGGTTAGCTTGTTTGTTTTTTGTGTTGCTTTCACTATTCCATGAACAGGTTAGACAAGTCTATCCCAATACATACAAATAAGTATCATTAACAATATACAGAGAGACATGCTGAACCAGGGCAGGCTGGGACAGATGGCTACAGGAGATGAGCCCTTGCTCTCCTTCAAGAAAATAAATAAGTAAATAAATGAAAAATTGGTTCAATTTTGCCATCCATGCCACCTCATTAACTATTAAATGGTTTGAGATGTAGGTTTAGGGGGGAAAAAATAAAAAAAAACAAACAAACAAACAAAAAAAACCCTTTTGTGAAAACAAAACCAGCACCATGTTACGTGTTGTGTAAAAACATACAGGGGTAGGGCTGATTTATTTATTTTTTTTCCTAGCCCAGACTGACAATTAAGAGTTTCAACAAGGTGAAGCATCCCTTAGCTTTTGTGTTAACATTGGGGCAAATTTATTTAAGTCTGCGTTGCTGTCTCACCCATAACACATCATCAGCAGCGACTGAGAAAGCGCACGTGAACTACAATAACGGGTGTAATTAACATAAATGAGGTGGACTACTTTCTTGATAATGCCTTTGCAGTTCATTCATTCATCTTCAGTAACCACTTTATCCTGTATTTCTAAATATTTATTATATACGTGGACAATTTCAACACAACTACCTCAGCTTAATGTTGCACAGCATTATATTGCAAAAAACAACTGCACATATCAGTACTTTATACCAACTATAATCAGACTTGCTGCCACCCATCTTTATATCACATTATATTTTTATACATTAAAAAAAAAATCCACTTTCCCTTTTTCTAACTATGTAAATTCAATTTTACGTCATGGACGGTCGTAAAAAGCATTTCACTACGCGTTATACTGTGTATGGTTGTGTGTGTGACAAATACAATTATTTGAATAATGCTACCCATACAAGTTTCCATAAGTGTGTTTGTGTGTTAACTCGTAAGCTCAGTCTCTGTACAGAGCCACTTGTAGCACAGTTTTCACCACAGAGGACACAAAATAAGGCTGACAACTCCAACCATGAATCACTAGGAATATGGAGTATCTAAAATGAGCTTGTCCATACTAAGCAATCTATCACCGGCAATCCAAAAGAAAGAAAAAAAAAAAACCCCAAAACACAACAACAATGTTTTAATGACTCATTAAAAGCCTGACAAATAACACACTGGTTACTGTTTCATCATGTGAAATATTACTAATGAAGCTTCATGCCTCTGCTCACATGTCCTGAAGTGTTCATTACTGTGATGTGGATTCTAAGTTCATGCTGAATGAATGTGTTATGAAGTTACAGAGAGCCAGTGGAGTGAGTCATTCAGATTGGACTGGTTTTACGTGGGGAGATGAGATAATGTAATTATTACCAGACTATCTCTGGGATTCTAGTCCTGTTCTAAGCCATCATATCATTCATTTCGTGGACTGCTCATGCACGAGTCTGGAATCCCATTATATCCTGGAGGGAAATAGATGTTGTGCTTTTTTTCTTCAGCACAAAATCACTCCAGGAACTGCACAGATCAAGAAAACATAGCTAACATTTAAACGGACTTGGAACCTCCTAGGGAGGTTATTGAGTATACAGATATAGCCTACATACATGTCAAGGTCATGTGACCTGCTAATGGTCAAGCGCAATATGGCAGTCACAAGAACTAGAACAAGTGATTGTAATAAAGGTCAAGACAATCAGTTTGAATTAAAATGGAGGTGTATGTAGTACGAATGGAATTTTCAGTGTGATCAAGAGATGCGTACATCCTGAAGACACTCCCTTCTCTGTGATTTATTCAGAGATTTTTTTTATCCTGTGTGGGCTACATATCAACATTACAGACATCACCTCATGTCTGGTAACCCTGTCCAAATAGTAGGCCTGCTACAGAATAACTATTTCAGAAGAACGACCTTTAGTGTGAACCAGGCTCATGGTGGGCATTAAGTCCCAGACTAACCAGAGCTTACCGAGTTTCTCTACGAGCTTCAGCATGACTCCGCCAATGTGGATTTCTCCTGTGACTCTCAGAGAGACGTCCTTGTTCAGGTCAGTCACATTCATCTTCAGTTCCCAAGTGCCATCGGCATAGCAGCCGTCAGGCATCCGTATACCATCCAGAGCCATATCCTGATTAAAAATATATATAGGTTAAAAAAAAAAAAAAAGCTAAATCAGTAAAAGTCAGTTCCAATACCATCCACTCAGGCTATGAATATAGCTAATGATACAATAGGGTGATTAAAAGTGAATAAAACATTTCGTACTCATTATGCTTGACAGTCACTGGTGACGTAGTACTCTGACACACTGCTTTGTAGGTTTGTATGCTATTTGGGATGCAGCCAAACAAGGGGAAGGGTCTCAAACAAGTGACTGTGGAGGTTTTTGAAAAATGAGCCGAGTTCAAAGTTAGGACATAAATAGACTACACGCTTTCAAACGTGCGCGCGCGACTTATCTGAATTTTTACGATTGAACAAAGCAGCCATGTAAAAAAAAAAAAAATATATATATATATATAATAGGAATGTGCTAGTTTTCCAATAAAGAACCAAAGACAAACCTTGTTAACATGAGAACATAAAGCAGCTGGAATGTGTAAGAGCAGGTTCACCTGTAGGCCTTTTATCTAACGGTAAAGCGAAGCTCGGGAATATGGCTGATTACGTAAGCACTCCTCACTCACTCACTCTCACACACACACACACACAGAGAGAGAGAGAGACTCTAATAAACTCTCAGCTCAATGAGTACAGCACGCCTTGGTTACAAACTTACAGTTTACACACTTCTAATAAACGGATATTTTTAAACCAAGCAGCAACACAATACACACCTCCAGTGCAAGCAGAGGAAACACAACGCGAGTCTTTCACGCTGACGGATTTTACAATAAGGTTCACTCACCTTCACGAGTACGCTAAAGTTCAGTCAAATCCCAAAGCGAAGCCTTAAACTTCCGACGTCGCGTGAGGTCTGTTTGAACACCTTTCTTCTTCGAAACGTGTGTTTAATTCTAGCATGGAGAAGTTTTTCCAAAGAAAACTGGTCCAACTAAAAGTCCCGCAAACTGCGTCCTCACGGTTGAAGCTAATGGAGTCCAGCGGCTCTCTCTCTCTCTCTCTGTGTGTGTGTGTGTGTGTGTGTGTCTCTCTCTCTCCTCCCTCCACCAGTGAACGTCACTCAGAGCTCCAATCCCGTTTTCCCCTTTCCACCGGGATTGCTCCCCAGCTTGGGTACTTCCCCCTAAACCCCCGCCTCAGTCCAGCGCCTTCATCTGGGGTAGCGTGTGATTTCTCCAATACGCAATAGTATTAGTCTATTTAATGTAGCATTAGTTTATATATTTAGGATTTTCCCCCAAAAGTGACTGGAACAAACGGTAGCTTCAGCACAACTCCAGAGCGTTATAATGAATTATCTGCTGATATTTCTTCACTAAGTCAAAAACGCTTAGTGAAGGGTTTATTTTTTGCACATGTTTACGCTATCGTTTGTAATCATCTTGTGTGACATGGCTAACTAAATTTTTATTTTTTTTATTTTTATAATAAAACCAAACGCTTGTAAAATCATGGTGCGCACAGTTCAGCAGTTAATGGAGCTTATCCAATATGGAGGTCGGTTTATTGACCGCTATAGAGATAACGCCAGCGTTTGCTACTGTGTAGGGTTTAAACGCTATTAATCTTCTAATGCTATTAAAATCGCAGTGATGTATTTACATTCAGGTAAAGTCGTGGTAAAAGTGCGGTTGCTCAGTTGAATAAATACTCTGCAAAAAAAAAAAAAAAACCGGAATAACCGCTTCAAATTCTTCAATCAAGTTTACGTAGAAAAGTATAAACTCTGCAATTTACATAATGCACGAAGGTAAAGGTACAAGAAAGAGTCACAAATCTGGTTCAAATCACTTTAGTGAGTCATTTTAGTTAATGATGATAAATGAGTTCCTCTTTCAATGAAGAATGTTGAGGAAAACATTAGCGAAGGCTAACCAGTAACGGCTTTCTTCCTAATCTCTCAAGCGTTAGCTAGCATGCTAAATATAACCATACAAACTAGCTGAATGCTAATAGCGAGCAGTGTAGCTGGCAGGTCTCACAGCTTGCTATTAGCATTTAAGTCACCTTAAGACTTTATAAATATGATTACAGAGAAATGTAGTAAGTTGGTATTTTTCTACTTAATGTGAAAGGAAATCTAAAAAAAAAAAAAAAAGAAAAGAAAAAAGAAAAAAGTGAAGACTTCTTTATTTGTTCCCATTCCTGGTTATGTGTTGTACATGATTTACATCATTACACAGAAACAGCCAGGGATTAGAAAAATATGATTCTTCTGAAACTACCCAAGTGAATATTATGTTCCTTCAGGAACAAAATCCTTATATGGGTACATGGCCTAATCCTGTTATCTCCTTTCCCTTTTCTGTTAATTTTTCTCAACATGTGCCAGATATGAAAGGACTGTTTTGCTACAGAAATCCAACACTAACACTTCTTTCAGCCCACCTTTAATGGAAAACTGACCCCTGGCTATGTATTTGAATGAACATCATAATCCTACATCCCTTGCCCAATAACAAAAACCTTTCTCAGGATTTCATTTAAAATGATAAAAGTAAATAGTGAATTAAAAAAATGCAAGATGCAAATCCAACAATGATGATTTCAACTGAGAAACTGTAAACAGTTTGAAAGGAATCATAAAAAAAGAGATCCTAATTATAATGGTTCAGATGCAAAAACATCTTGAAGACAGTCTTTCCCGCACCAGCCTCTTTTTCTCTTTATTGAAATTAATAAGAAAAGGAAGAAGCCGAAAGTGCAAAGCTCTCTGTAAAGACTCCTGTGGTGGAAAATCTGCTGTTAAGATGTCACCAGAGATTCCTTCAATAAATGTCAAATAAACGTCTCCTTAGAGAAAGCATCACAGAAAAAAACAGTTGATACTTTATTTCAGTGTCCAATCAGAAATCTGTTCTTTTGATGATAACCATATCTAAGAATTGTGTGCTGTGATGTAATCACAATATCAGTATATCAAATGCCCCAGCACTAATGCAGATGTCTTGATGTAAATGAAATGTAAAATCCCACATAATTTATGAATTGAGAATTTCAACAATTAAGAAACAAAGTAGGTAATTTCTCTCAGAAATCTTAAAACCCCATCCCCCAATTCTTTGTCCTGTCCTGCAGAAGTGTTCTCTCAGAGGACGGTAGGGGGGCGAGTGAAGGAGTGCTCGCTGCTCCATGCAGGGCCACTTCGGTTCAAGAATGTGAGCTGCAGCCTTGGACAGCATCAAAGCGATTTATAACCCTTCTCTCCCTGCTGCTCTGACCCCCTCCACGATTCCGCGTCTGGCAACAGAGCCATTGCCTTTTATAGGCTGTGTTTTAATTACGGTGTAAACAGTGAGTGAGATGGTGTGCAGGAAAGTGGAATGGGTGGATGGGGAGAGGCCTGGAGGAGGAGGAGTCCTGAAATTCTGAGTCACACTGGCAACGCGAGACCGCCACATACAGGACCGCTGAAGTCATACACCTTACTATCAACCTGAAGACAAATGGCTGGTACAATGCCTGTTTGGATTCAAGAACAATATTTTAAACAGAGGAGTAATCCGTTTACTCTCATGCTGAGGTTATGGTCCCAATAGGGTTATGTTGGCAATGCTGTGAGAACACTGTGAATCTAGCTGTAAGGCATCATTACACCTTCTTCTGACTGATTGACTGAACCAACAGAAGACTAAAACACTGCAGATTTAGGAACTGGATTATGTTTAAACTGTCTGATAACCAAAGAAATCAGTGAAAATCATGGACTGCCTTGCCCTCTGCTGGCCAAATCATTGAGGTAGTCCCCTCAATCCTGATGCCACTAAACCATGGACTGCATTACTAGTTAACGTTTCAGGCTTCTGAAAGTAATGGCATTCACTGTGAGCAACATGACTTAATTTTAGAAGGGCCTTCCAATAAATCTGATTCATCCACTACTTAGATGTCACTAGCCAAATGGCCTATCATATAAAAGTTATACATCCTGCCAAAAAGGCAACAAAATATCTTGCAACAAAAATATCTTTCCAGAGCTGATGGACTTCTTAAGCCAAGATGAGAATGGTTTTAATTACAGGTATCCTCAAATTTAACAAAATACTCAATATTTGTTCCAAAGCAAGTTCACAATTAATAATATTTTTTTTTCTTTAATTCACAAATAAAGCCAGAGGAGGCGCAGGAAAAAACACATTTTTTAGTTATTTTTTTGTTGACAATTCCACAATTTTTTCCTCTACTTAAAGAAAAAAAAAAAAAGCCATTAAATAAAATAAATTCATTTAATTTGTTTGAGATATGTCTTATGAAGCCAGATTGCACAACTATTAAACAAAAATTGTTTTGTGTCATATCTGTGATTTGTTTATTTGCCCAGAAGTTTAAAAATAAAAATAAATAAATAAATAAATAAAAAGCCAGGTGAACATCCTCAAATTGTAGTGAGTCCATAATTTTTTCCAGGGGTGGTAGCACAACAGGAGGTAAGTGACATTAGCCCGTTTCATACATACCCCTGCCTCAAGTGATTGGCTCGTTTCTTCCAACATGTGTAAGATATGATGTCAACTGTGGTGTCAAAAATGACACCAAATTAAAAATTACCTAAAGCATAAAAACCAAGACTATTTAAAATTCAATTAAATGCCTTAAAATACAATTTTCAGACTTTATTGGGGAAGCATAGTCCCTGGATTGATCCTGAACTTGGCTCTGTTCACAGAATTTCACATGTTCATCCTATGTTCAGGTAGGTTTCCAAGTTTATCCCACCTCCCAAAAAACATGCAAGCAGGTGGATTGGCTACTCTAAATTGCATGTGAATAAGTGTATGAATGTGTGTGTCCATGGTGGCCTGTGATGGACTGGCATCGCTTTAAGGGTGTGTCCCACCCAGTCTCTGACCAGGAAAATAGTTACTGAAGATGAATGAACGATCAATAGAAAAAAGACTTTAACGACCAGCAAACACCAGTAATGAGGTTCCTCCAGTACTGACCAGACTGAACTTTCTAAGTATTCTTCTGTCTTCTGGATGCATAAACGTTCCATCCAAAAACAGCACAATACAGAAAGACAAATAAGGTAATGCCTTTTATCATGATGAAATTAGTGCAGGCAGTGTGTATCTTCAAGCATGCAATTGGTTTAGACAGTCTTCTAAATATTTTGAAAGCACCCGCCACTGTGGAATTCTGCTCCTCCCACACACATCTCAGGACTCCCCCACTTACACTGTTCAGGCAACTATATTCTGTTTATAATCACCACTGAAATAGAAAAAATTAAGTCCCAGCAAAGGACAATGCCACAGCTGTATGCAGCAAAAAAAAGAAGAAAAAGCACTGTACCAAAAAAAAAAAAAAAAAAAGGAGTAATGCTTTAATAAACTGAAATAAATACAGTGTTATTCCGATGGCAGTTTGAATCCATTACAGGCATGGGTTATTGCACAGCATGTCTTTCCAAGCTCAACATTTTTAGTACATTTAAATAACAGTCATCGAGGACATTTTTCATGTTTTGGATTAATCAATCAATATCGTAGTGGAAACTGGCCTTATAACTGAATTTTACAGAACAGTGTACAGGAAAGAGGATTCTTTACTACACCACACAGGAAGCTTAGTCATATATTTCTCCAATGACAAGTTGGTGAGTTGCCAGGATAAAAGGCAAATAATAAATTAGCAAATACAAAAATGGCATGTGTAGCTTAGATTACTGTTATTCAAGAAGACCAGAGATCTCAAAACATCACAAAATCTCAAACCTGAGCATGCATCTGAGTAAAGCCCACAATCTGTGTATTGTATATTGAAGCACACATTTTCTTATTGTGCCCATGTCAAGTGTTTAGGAAAACCATCTGAATCTCTTAATGGCTGGTCTGAAAGATCTAGAAGCAGCACTAATGCAGAAAATGTACTAGTGCGTTTATGAAGATGTAAATTGCTTCAAATTATTCCATTAGTCATGGTTATTACTAGCACATGCAGAGATTCTGAGGCATGGCTTGCAAGGGGGGGGGTCCCAAAGAACAAACCCTCCATGATGGATTAAGAACCTCAGACATTTTTTTTTTTTTTGCCAATGATTAATGTTTAAATGGATAATGTTATCACAATCCAAGCAAAATGAGAAAGGTGCATTCTCTTCCATAATGCAATGTACAAAGTAGCAAAAACTGGACATCAAGAGGGTCTTTTATTCCATTCTGTGCAATTTATAGCCATGCAGTAATGTGCAAGGTCTGGTCCTTCATTAATTTCTGTTTCCTATTGCCAACAGTAACAGTGAGTCATAAATAACTAGCTCATCCTTCAGCTCGAGTGGAAAAGCCACGTCAGCTTCCCAACAGAGGACTGGCTCTGTGGTCCTCAAAGGCAACCTGGCCATTTTTAAATATCCACACAGCCTAACTAACAATTACTAACTGCACTTGTGTGAGCACACAATGATAAAAACAAAATAAATCAACATACTGCAGCCCCTGCCATAGAGGGGTGTAGCATGGCTTTTTGGAATTTTAAACACAATGCAGACATTAAATAAAGTAGATACTGGCTGTTAGTACCATTTAATTTTGTAAGGATAATCCCCACTAACCACTCTCTGCCCGTTGCATATCTAACATCTCAAAAGTGCTTAAAAAAGACACAGGAAGCTTCAACATGAACCAACAGTACTTCTATGAGTAGCAATTTTATAGCGAAAACATTTGGCCTCTCATTGGAATATCACAATTTTGAAGGACTATTATCATCATTCCACAACTGATAACTAAATAGATATAAAATATATAATCTCTGTTTATTACTATGGGCCTAAAGGTAAAAGGTGCCTGAATACCACACTACCACTGAGTCAAAGGAACATTGCAAAGTACTTCCTAATCTCTGAGTCCAGTCACATGATTTTGGCCTAATTGCTAGTGTAATTACATAAAGCAGATCATCCAGTCAGTTTATTTGATTCCACTCCACTGTATTTGGCTGAAATCAGGTTGAAATAATAAGAAACAATGAGGCGATCTCTTTGAAGCTACACAGTAGTTCTAATACTCCAAAGTAACAATGCACCAGCGCACATATGCAGTATGTTAATGCATCAACACACGGCCTGACTCAGGCAGGATTATAAAAGGTTAGGTTTGGCTACAAAATCAATGCAGCAGCAATTTCATCCTCAAACTCCATGCAAAGTAGAATCAGGCATATAACTGGCTTAAGAAAATGCACTGTTCACTTTGCTTCCCGACAGCACCATCTGGTTGTAAAATCAACGAAATATGATAATTGCTTTGTATTATTTATCTCCTGTATAAAAAGGACTTTTTTTGTTTGTTAATGGTTCACCCTTCTCCAGTTTGAGAATACAGATATTGTGTGTTAGTCATTAAAAAGGTCCAGTATTCTCCAGGAATAAAAATAAACATTTAAATCTTGAAATACTTTTCCCAAAAATTAGAGTACTATGCACGATCCTTAGATATATTAATATATCAATAAATAAAGACATCGGACTGTTGCATTTGCTTGGTAAGTGTCTTCATGTGGATAAATAATAATAAACGGACAAAAGGATGAACAGGACGGAGAGGTCCATGCTTGTGTGTTATGTGCCCTTAATAATGTCTGGTTTATGCTTTGGATAAGATGCAGCTACATAAACCATGTGGACTGCTCCAGGGTTGGTGAAGCGCGCGCACACACGCACACGTCTTGCAGAGCCAATTGTATCTAATGCTAATGAAATGGGACTGGTTGAAAAGGCCTTAACAGCACCCAAAACAAAGCTTTAAAAAATGTTTCTAGGACTAGAAGTTTACTCAATGTATCAAATAGTATGCCCAGTAGGAATTGATGGTTACTGGGTTAATGGGAAAGGTTGCTGCACAAGCAACAGGAAAAATGGCAATCAGTCTTTGTATGACAAAGAAGCATTTTTATGAGGCAAAATGAGAGAGGGAGTGTGCTTGAGTGTTATCATATCTCTACGGGAGAACATAGAGCTATCTGTGTGTAGTCCTATCTCTGGGTCACTCGGGGTCAGGATTGTCTTGGGATGTCTCAGATGAGCTCTGTGATTTGTATATGAAGGTCAGCAGGAACAGGGCCACATCATGAGAGTTCCAGTAGGCTGTGTGAGAGGTGACTGCTGACCAGTAGCGGCTCTCAACCAAGCCTTCCCGCAGCTCAAAATCAAGGCGGTGCTCCATCTCCACTGAAATTACAGAAACACTTAGCATTGTTACCACTGAATACAAACTGACATGTGCATTGCTGGGCGGTAAGAACAGGTAATGCCAATGGATGTTTTTTTTTCCATCAGCAACCTTTCCAACATTCCCAATACACATATAGACAGTATAGGTGTATTGGGAAAGTAATATATAGACAGTCTAAAATAATTATATATGAGGTGCAGGTACAATCCATGTATGCAGACCTGCAGTATCAATGATGGTGGAGGTAGACTGAGACATGGTAGACAGGCTATATGCTGACTGGCTCTTCTCCTCACTCTCCACTGCTCCAGAATCCACTTCAGATGGTTGACTACTGGAGCGTGAAAAACGGGAGAACAACATTCCTCCAATGCCTTTTCCAATGCTGGCAGCACCTGAACATATAACAGCACAGAAGTCTATACACGCATCTTTACTACCCACATTTAATATTCAATAAAATTTTATTTGTATAGCGCTTTTTACAATGGTCATTGTCTCAAAGCAGCGTTAAAGAAATATATAAACACAGGATACAGATTTTAAGGGTGTGGATTAATCCCAATTGAGTAAGCCGGTGGTGACGGTGGCAAGGAAAAACTCCCTAAGATGTTATGAGGAAGAAACCTTGAGAGGAACCAGACTCAGAAGGGAACCCATCCTCATCTGGGTAACAACGGATAGTGTACAACCAAAGGAAAGTTCATTATGGTTTTATATGAAGTCTTTTTCCACCAAACAGTTTGGTGCAATATGACACTGAAATGCGGGATCATAAATTTGCTTCTGTGTTTTCATCACCAGGTGCTGTATATGCTAGAGAAGTACCCTTACTGAATTTGGTTACCCTATTTTATCAAATATCACAGGTATTAAACAGGGACACATGGGTGGAACGGATAAGTGGTCGGGTGCTGCTTTAGGAGGCTAGATCACAGATTTGTCATAAAATGTTTTAAATTCTGACAAAATATGCTATTTTCAAATGCGCAAAGAGCTCAGCACACATTGTGAAAAACTATTTTCTTATTTTTCACAGGTACTTCTATATAACAGGAAATATAGCCAGGATATACGTTCCTGGCCAGGGCGTCGTTGGTTCTGGATTCGGATTAGTATCATCTTGCTATACCCATACCCCCACCGTATGGTGGAAGAACCAGCTGGTAAAACTACATTTCCAAAGTTCTCCACTAGACAGCACTGTTTACAACTAATAACCTCAGTTCACTGCCAGTACTTACTTACCACAGGGTGGCAGTAAAGATGTCCAAATAATCTTCAAGGACACCATGCATGTTCATTACAATACATCAGTAATAAACATCAGTGCTCTTCAAAATGTCATTAAAGATGTAGGTATGTGAAGTATTTAAATAATTTTAGAACCAACATACCACTAGATGTAATTTACAATAAATATAATACACTTTATTCTAACTGTAGCAGTTCCTTTATTCAGTCTGACTATGTCAATGTGGATTTCTGTATACAGAGTAATAGAGTAACCTGTTTTATACTTATTTTATAAATTTTTCACTCTTCTTGTTCTGTATATCCATCCAAACATGCCTGGGGTCTTTTGCAATTACCTGTGGTTTGGGTTCCATTATGATGTGACCTTTAGACCCCTTGGCAATATCTAATTTGATACGATATGAAATATGTTTGTAGAACAGTTTAACAAGTGGCCCTGAAGCCTGAGTACCCAGTATGCTGGCCTTGCCCAGTGTGGTGATGGAATCGCCATAGGGTCGGCGGGACATTACAGGTGATGTACTGGGGCTGGGGAGACTCTCTGTGTCTGAAGTTGGATCCTTCACTGGGTTCAGGTACGTGGGGGGTTTCATTTCATCATACGGAGTGGGATTGGAGGTGTTGCACCTGCAGATACAGTTTACAAATAGCTGACTAAATTGTTTTTAAAAAAAGGACATGAGAAAATGTAGTGTCAACATTATGGCATGCCGTTTTATCTAATGCTTTTTTTTGGATGTTTAAAAATAGAATACTGACAGGTCCAAAAAAAAAAGAAAACAAAAAAGAAAAAAGAAAAAGAAAGCCCACTGAAAAGTGGGTAAAATGGTAGTGTTAACTGTGCAGCCTTTACTTTTTTTTTTTTTTTTTTTCTTCAGTTTACGTCTAAAGAAAGAAAATCCAGAACACTGGTCATGCTGAAGTGAAAGTGTTGTATTTAGGCTATAATTATCATTTGAATTATTATTTGAAATTAATGATGAAATGTAATCGTTAAAAGAAATTATGCTTTAAAAACACGTGTCCTAATAAAACTATTAATTTTAATATGCTAGGTCTTGCTCATAATAAACTGATATACATGCTAAACACACCCAGAAACATTTAGGGTCATTACATTCAACAGACTGACAACACTTACCAGTGTATTTGGACAGGTGCAATATTGTTGTAGTGTTTCAACACAAGAGGCTCCAGTCGATAGGCCTGCCATATATATGGAGATAATGTTTTTGAAAGGTGTTCCAGTACAGTATTAAAGAGCACAATAATTACTGAGTCATGCTGATTCTCTCACCACTGGGTCTGTGGGGTGGAAGATGTTGAAAAGGCGCTGGCAGATGGATTTCGGCATGATGTGGTCCTGGTATCCAGTGTTCCCTGGTCGAATGCCACGCAAGGCCAAGAACACAGCTAGGGGAGAGCCCATGCAGAAGCAGTTCTCCACCTATGAGATGCAGCCTGATTAATACTATATGCTACACAGTGAACTCATTTAAAGTGTGTTCTTTATCCCTACATACTGAAGGAAATGTTTATTTAAAAAAAAAAAAAAAAATAAAAATAAAAAAAAAAAAGGGTGAGTGTCTCTTGGTAAGGTGTTGAGCCACCGGAGTGGCTTTGTGGCAACAGGGTATGGTCAAGTGTAAGCTGCAGACAGAGAGGAGGCGGGTCGACCCGGCAGGTAACGCATGATGATTCTCCAGTCTACTTATTTGTGTATTTTTCTGCTTTCAGTGACTGCTGTAATGAGAGAGAGGGGCATTGCTGGCGGAGCCTAACCTAATCATATAGATGCACTTTGTAGATTAATAATAGTTATTGACTGTAATCCATCTACTGTGATGTCAAAGCAGCCCCTTTACCCTATCCATAGGATCTCAAAGTGTGTGACAACCGGTCACAAAAATGAGTATGAATAAAAATTGAATGCAAATTGAGCTCATTGTCAGTTCATTTCTTGCAAAAATCAATGTATAATTGCAGGTAAAGAAAAACATCCCCATATTTGTTCTATGCAAATAAGGTTTATGCCATAAAATACCTTAAACTTCAATTCAGGAGTAGCTGGAGGTTTAGTAGCCTCCAGACCCTGAAGCTGATCCTCCAGTTCTCGCAATCTGACATGAATAGAAAATACATTTAAGATCAACACTGCTGTTAATATAGGCATTTGCGGATAAGAAATCTCCAAGACAACAGGGACTGTCCTATAATACAGATACGCAAAGTCAGCACCTTTGTCTGGCACTTTGCACCTGCTCCAATAGATCGCGCTCTTTGTAGCTCATCCAATGCAGCTCCTCGTCATCAGGCTCTTGAAACTCCTGGAGGCGAAAACGCACTGGGTCCCAGCCTGTCATGATGTCGTATGCAATCACACAGCCTAGAGAGTGGGAAACGATGGATACTTTGCCCCCTTTCTGCTCAAACTCCGGGTTCCGAGAGCAGAAGAGTGAGTACAGTCGGTTGAGTTCCTGGGTCAGGCCTTTAGTAATCTACAGGGGGAAAAAGGAGCATGGACAGGAAAAGGTGGAAGATCACACTGAGCAAGAAAATCAGTTAAAACACACTTCAGTATAAACAACCAGAGTATTTGAACACCAACAATTAGATGTATTTTTGGAAGTGGGAGTATAAATTCACCTCATCTCTGTAGAGCGGGCTGGTGTAATACATGATGTCCATGGCACTGCTATTCAGTAAGTCTCTCAGCCCCCGCACCTTATCTGGCGTGATGGAGTCGACTGTGTCTACAGGAACAGCAGTGTGTGCATTTAGCATTCAATGGAAAGATTCATTGTCCTTGCTTGTGCCTTTTCTGAACTGAATGAAACATACCATAGGCAGAGCACAAACAACTGATCACAGATGGCCATGTGTGTTTGCACATTTGCATGTGTACTCGGGTATGAGTGTTAGACAGGTGGGTGTAGCTGTTATGAAAAGGTGTATGACAGCAGTAAGGACAGGCTGTCTGTGCAGTATCAGGCCAATACCTCCATCCAGGGTCAGTTTGGAGCGCCACTCTACTGGCAAGAACTCCACATGCTCCTCTGTGTGCTCAGCAAAGTGTCTCTCTTCCATTTTCCGCACAGCCTCTCGCAGCCTAAACAGACACACGCACGCACACACACACACGTGCAGTGTGATTGTTATATGATATGATTCTACATCTTACTGGTTTGTTTGCTTTTTTCTGTATATTGGTAAACGTTGATATAAAATCATTGCATATTATAGGTTTATACAGTTATACAGAATCTGCAAAATGTTAGTTTTTTACAGAAAATAAAAAAAGGGTTCATTAAAATTGTTTGTTTAATTTTTTATTTAGTACTGCCCCGCTTAATCCATTTCACATAATAGATGTTTACATATAGTCCACAAGACACAATATTATACAAAATTTACACAAATTCAAAAACCAGTTCAAAGGTTATCTGGATGATCAACGACTGTTATGCTTTGTGGTGGTTGCTCATGAGTCCCTTGTTTGTCCAGAGCAGTTAAACTCCCCACTGTTCTTCAGAAAAATCCTCCAGGTCCTGCACATTCTTTGCTTTTCCAGCATATTCTGCATATTCGACCCCATTCCAGCAGTGGCTAGGACAAATGAGGGACTCGTACAAAACTATTACAAAAGGTGCAAATATTCACTGATACTCAAGAAGGCAACGCAATACATTAAGAGCCAGCGGGGTGTAAACATTTGAGCAGGATGATTGATTTTAAATTGTCATTATTTTGTCTTCTGGGAAGAATGTAATTATCTTATGAAGTTTCTGAAGGGCGGTAATAAATGAGGGAGAATTTTTTTTTTATTTTATTTTTTAAATATGCAGAATATGCTGGAAAAGCAAATATTGTGCAGGACCTGGAGGATTTTTCTGAAGAACAGTGGGAAGTTTAACTGCTCAGGACAAACAGGTTACTCTAATCAACTATCACAAAACAAAGACACTCATTGATCATCCAGGTAACAACACAGTGTTAAGAATCAAGCGTATGAGCTTTTGAACTGGTTCATTTGTGCAAATAATTGTGTCTTGTGGACTGTATGTAAACATCTGTTATGTGAAATAGTTTATTTAAGGCAATACTAAATAAAAAACAAAACAATTTTAAAGATCCATCTTATGCATTTATTCATTCATTTATTTATTTAACATTTAGCAGATTGTGCAAGGGGTATGCCAATTTCTGAGCACAACTGTAGCTGCTGATACAGAGAAAACTGAATTGGAAAATAAGACAGTGTGTTTTGGGATGCGTGTCTCTATACGCCTTAGAGTCAACAGAGAGTGACGGAGAGCAAGGCTGACCGTGTAAAGGACAATAGTAGAGTTCCAACAGCCTTTTGGTCATTTTGTGAAGCATAAACAAATACAGAATGACTGATATGGCTTTAAGGTGGCCTCTGCTCTGTTGTTACACACTGGGCCTCAATCACGTCACTGCCTGGCCAATAGCAACACTGCCTTCTATAATCTCATTATGCCACCAAGGCCTCATGCTGATCTGCAGCAGGGCAAGTGACTCTTCATTCTTCATATTTTATAGCAAGTTTGAATGCAACTCAATGATGTAATTCTATACATGTATAAGACAACCACAGAAGCAGTTCACTTGGGTGTAAATGAGGAGTCATGCACTTGTGCACAGGGACAAAAAAAGGAGACTGAACAAGGGAATGAAAGAATGATGAGGGGAGATAAGTTGAGACAGTAATGGTCCGGCTCTTTCTTGCAAGGGAGTGAGTAATCCACGTTCCCTCAACAGGGAGTGGGCTTAGTGCCTGGATTGATCTACTTTACCATCTTAACCCACTAAGCTCCTAGAAGAGAGCAGGCGCTAAACCCCGCCAACTAGCAAACATTACATTCTGCCCAACTTCCTGACAGCAGGAAGGCAAAAATGGTTGGGCAAAGTGGCATTTTTCCACATGTAGGTTGCAAGTTCAATAAATTCCAGTTTGTGTGCTTAATTTTTTTTTTGTCACTTTAACTGCATTTTCCTTTCTGTAAAATGTCCATTAGGACTTGTTCTGATGGTCTTGTTAAACACATTCAAGATAACAGATCTTATCCTGTTCAAAGATAATGGTACAGCACATGCCTCAGGGAAAAGGTCTTTACTTTATGCTGATGAGAACCACCTGGACTCCTCATGGTAAACAATTCAGTTATCCTCAACCAAAAAAAGCTTCAATTCAAAGGTCAGCTTTGGGAGAAGGTAACAAAATACAAAAAACACAAGGCAGAACTACAGGTGGCTAGAACAAAGTGGAAGAGAAAAGTTCAGACTGGCACGAACCAAACAACCGAAAGCCTCATGTAAAAGGAACTCTTGTTTGGGGTTAAGGGGATTACAAGGGAGAGGGCCATAAAGAGGTATTACATGTACTAAGCATATTTTATAAAACGTTCGTGCTGAGTGGATGCACATTCCTGCACATAAAGAAGACATGTTTGCATTAGGTTGCTCGTGCTCGGTGTTAGATATAACATTTTATTTAAAAATTCACACAGATGCAAGTCACTGGAGCTGGCTATTCATTAAAGACTCACACAAGAACATTCCACGCAACTTTCCTCTCACTAATACCATGAGACGGTCTCACACATTCGGTAATACAAGACTCGACAAGTAAGGTGTTCATGACTCATCAGTCCCATACATGAAAATTTAAACAGAGGGCGAGTCCCCTGATCTAGCAAAAAGACAGGGTAATGTAATTGGATGCTGAAATGACCAAAATGCACTCAGGTAACATGGCAAGAACCTATTTACCTGGGTAACTACTATAAAGGTGCACTTTGTACATATACAACTACTGACTGGTGAATATATCAATTTTGCCGGTTCTGCATATAAAGATAATTTCTTAAAAAATATATATAATTTATACAGCATGATATAAGCAAGGGAATAATTGCTTTATACATTATTTAGTAGTTTAGTGACCCATTTGCATGGCTGTGGTATGACTATGCCAATTTTTTTCTAGCCATCATAACCTTTCTACAACCAGTGATGTCCACAATATCTGGTCAGCGGTGGTCTCCACCTATTATTAGATGGGTTAGAAGTGACTATCAAATTATTTAGAGCTACATATGAGCTACAGCAAGTAACTACATACCTACACAGTGCCCTTATACACCAATCAGCCATAACATTAAAGCCACCTGCCTAATATTGTGTACGTCCCCGTTGTGCCACCAAAACCGCTCTGACCCACTGAGGCATGGACTCCACAAGACCTCTGAAGGTGTGCTGTGGTATCTGGCACCAAGATGTTAGGAGCAGATCCTTTAAGTCCTGTAAATTGCGAGGTGGGGCCTCAACGGATCGGAGATGTTTGTCAGCACATCCCATGGATACTCCATGGGATTGAGATTTGGAGGCCAAGTCTTGAACACCTTGAACTCTTGGTCATGTTCCTCAAACCATTCCTGAACAATTTTTGCAGTGTGGCAGGGTGCATTATCCTGCTGAAAGAGGTCACTGCCATTAAGGAATTGCCAAGGGGTGTACTTGGTCTTAAACAATGTTTAGGTAGGTGGTACATGTGAAAGTAACATCCGCATGAATGCCAGGACCCCAGCAGAACATTGCCCGGAGCATCACACAGCCTCCACAGGCTTGCCTTCGTCCCATAGTGCAGCCTGGTGCCATCTTTTCCCCAGGAAAGCAACGTACACACACCCGACCAGCCACATGATGTAAAAGAAAACATGATTTTATCAGACCAAGCCACCTTCTTCTATTGCACCATGGTCCAGTTCTGATGCTCATGTGCCCATTGTAGGGTCAGCACAGGCACTCTCACCAGTTCTTGGCTATGCAGCCCCATACACAGCAAGCTACGATGCACACTGTTTTCTGACACCTTTCTATCATAGCCAGCAGTAACTATTCCAGCAATTTGTGCTACAGTAGCTCGTCTGTGGGATCAGATCTGACAGGCTAGCCTTCACTCTGGATGAAGATCAATGAGTCTTGGGTGCCCATGACCCTGTCGCCAGTTCACCGCTTCCTTAGACCACTTTTGCTAGGTACGAACACTGCCTGCTGGGAACACCCCACAAGACCTGCCATCTTGGAGATGCTGTGACCCAGTCGTCTAGCCATTACAATTTGGCCCTTATCAAAGTTGCTCAGATCCATACACTTGCCCATTTTATCTGCTGCCAAAACATCAACATTGATAACTGACTGGCACTTGCTGTGTAATATATCCCACCCCTTGTCAGGTTCCATTATAATGAGATAATTAATGTTATTCACTTCACTTCTCAGTGGTTTTTATGTTATGGCTAATTGGTGTATAGTACATATACATGATAAACTGGCATTTGAGTGTAATTCCGCTTAACACAGCCACAATTCTGAGCCTTTTTCTACAGAACAGATGAAGATATTTCAAACATAATTAATACTACTTAAATGTAATTAAATCACATCACATCACAGACATGACCAAACAGATGTAACAATCACTCAAATGCTTTATACTGTCGTACTTGAAGCAGACCAAATTGCACCCACATTGTCTATCACTTACATAAAGACAGATAACACACAGCATAGATGAAAGAATAAATGACTATGTTGTGTAAACATATTTGACATACCTCTGCTAGTCAGGTTCTGAATACTTACATGCCTGTGTTCTTGATAATACGGTCTTTGTCCATCTTCTGTCCGATGCCATGCACAACAAAGACAATGTGGGTTGTCTGAGGGGGCTTATCTTCCAAAGAGGCCTCCTCCACATAGCCTCGATGAAGCCTGGTGCCACTGCTTGAGGCTGGAATCCACAACATAAGAACGATTATTATAACCCAACTCAGCTCAGGTAACGAACACCTGCCATGTTTCAAAATTGGCTTAGATTTTCTGAAGTTTAATATGGTGTGGCACTGAAGAATGCCAGGTTCAGAAATAGTTTAAAGCAGTGGAAACCGGTCCAATTTTATTCCCACATGCTTGTATTGAGGGCTGAGCTGAAGTGTAAACACTGACCTTTTGAGAAGCCAAGCTTCTGTGTGACAGTGCGGGCGATCTTAGAGGTAGTGGCGTCGCTGTACAGATACACCTCTTCAACACTGTGCCAATCAACATGGCTGCGACTTAGCTTTAGGCTGTGGACGGCTATAAAATAATATGGGGAGTGACAAGGGAAAGGAAAAGGAGGTGGGGAAGAAAACAGTTTACAGAATTAACATTAGATAAAAGGCTGTAAGTCATTATTCGGGTTTAACAGTTCATGGAAGCCAAGCTGATATCAATTCATACTTGCACCATGCACTCACTGCACACACAGAAACCTACCTGTAGATGCCTGGTTAGCAAAAATGTTTACTGTGGAATTAACTATGCTGTCTGGTTGGTTGCAACTGCTGCCACCGTGACTGACTATCCTTCAAATCTTCACCAAGAGATTACAGCAGAAAGCATCTGTACCAGGCATCAACACTATATGGCCAAAAGTCTGTGGACACCTGACCGTCCCACCTGTGTGCGCTTGTTGACCATACCATTCAAGATGTAGTCCCGCTTTTGAGATTCTGACAACCTCCACTCTTCTGGGAAGGCTTTTCATACATTTTGGAACATGGCTATGGATCTTTGTGCCCATTCTGACACAACAGTATTGTCAGACACTGATGTTGGGCAAGAGGACCTGGTAGGAAGGCAGCGTTTCCAACCTTGGCAAACTATGTCTTTGTTAACCTTGCTTTTGGCCATACAGTGTATTAGGCAAGGCCCACATAGTATGCGTGTTACTTACAACTACTTGCGTATTTGGACGTCATTTACCAAAGGCATATAAATGTCATTTGTTTGCTAATCATTCCTTCTACAGCTACGATTCGTGCAAAAAAAAACAAACAAAAAGGTTCTTCCCAGGAAACAAGGGCATTAATAAGAAATTGTGCCAAATTACTGAATCACATGAATGAAGCTTTGGAGATGCACACACCTAAATCTGGGTCCTCGGTTTACTGCAGTAACAAAAATACACAGTACTGTCCATCAACAGGGATTACGAGAGCGCAAGCCAAATACATTATGAGACGTTTCTGACTGACTGATACTACATTTGACTCATCACAAGGAAGAACAAAATATACCTCGAGAAATTCATCAGAAATTCTACATTTATCATAGCTACAAAACAGAACTGTGCAGAGCTACTCAGCACAGAATAATCAACACTGTTTCCATATTGTAATGGTTTTGCACGTTAGCATTCATCATAGTGCTCCAATTGCAACCATGACCGTTAGCACACACCAGGACAATGTGTGTGTGGGGCACTCATTAGGGCTGGATCTTGTTCATTGCCATCATTTTTGTGTGTAATTTTACTTTAGCATGCATGTGATGCCATGATCAAGGCTGTGGACCCTGACCATTTTCAAGTTGCTCTGTTCAAAACATTTTTATGTAAAAAAATTAAACCAAGATAACTCATGTCAGAACTTCTCCCACCCTCAATGTGGAATTACAACAGATTAAAAGTGAAAAACAATCAAACATTTTTTTGGGGGGGGGGAGTTACACTAAACTGGTTGCATAAGTGTGCACACCCTTTTATAACTGGGGGTTGCAGTGATCAGAATGAACCAATCACATTCAATCTCATGTTCACAAGTAATTATTATACAGCTGTAATCAATGAAATTATTTGGGGTTAATCAGAATAAAGACCAGCTGTTTCTGTAGGATTTTCTTCATGTCTTGTTTGTTTAATCAGAATGCCGCAAAGAGCTTACAAAGCATGCATGGTATCTCACTTGTTGAAAGACATAGATCAGGATAGGTGTATAAAATAATTTCCAAAACATAAGATGTACTTGGAAAATACTGTAAAGGCCAGTATCAACAGAGAAAATGGAGTACCACAGTAACATCACAGAGAACAGGACGTCCCTCCAAAATGTATAAAAGGACAATACAAAACTTACCAGGGATTCTGCCAAGAGACCTACAGCAGCACTGAAGGAGCTGCAGGAATATCTTACAAGTACTGATTACTCTTTGCTATGTGGTAGAGTGGCTAATAGGAAGCCCTTTCTATTTCTATTCCTTTCTGCTGATTTTCTTCAGCCAGAACTGGGGCTTTTATCAAGGTGGAGGGAATTATGAATAGCTACATATACCAGACAATTTTAGTGCACAAACTTCAAGTGTCTGCTAGTAAGCTGAAGATGAAAAGGGATTTCACCTTTCAGCATGACAATGACCGAAAGCATACATCTAAATGAACAAAGGGCTGGTTTAACCAAAAGAAGATCAATGCTTTTGAATGCCCTAGACTTAAGAGGCCAGATATGAATCCAACCAAAGATCTGTGGGGTGACCTGAAGCAGCCTGTGAACAGGGGATGCCCTCACAATTTAACAGAACTAGAATGTTTCTGAAAAAAAGGGTGGGAAAATGTTGACAAGTCACGGTGTGCCACGCTGATAGACTCTTACCCAAAAAGACTGAGTGATCAAAATATTAGTTTAGGGGTGCACAAACATTGAGGGTGGAAAATGTTGACAAGATTTATCTTGGTTTCATTTTTTTACATCACAAAAACCTGCCATTTTAACAGGGGTGTGTAGACTTTTCATATCCACTGTAACACCTCACCCTTTTCACCCCCCCCAATCTCCAAATCTCTAAATCCTCTGGTCAGATCATATAGAGATTAAGCAATCGCATGATTACCATATGTCCAGTTATCACATTATATTCTATTTTATATTCCATTTTAAAACAAACCAACCCAACATGCCTCCTAATTCTGGACAAAATTTCTAAGAATTTTTGTCAAAATCAAACAGAAGAACACACCACATCACCCACACAGAAACACACTGTAAAACAGGATGTTGGAAGAACAACTTACAAGTGTGATTATTGAACTAAGCATTCATTTGCTGCCTCTGTATGAATAATGAATGTATGTAGAAAAACATACAAATAGGAAAGGAGAATTAATCCCATTTTACAGGACAAAAGGGCACACCAGGGTCAAACATGTAACGAAAAAGTCTAGATTGTTTTCAAAATCTAAGGGAAATCAATGTGTATATCAGATCTACAGATGCAGAGATATAATGCTCTTCTGTATTCTTGATATGTTTGACTCTGGTTAAGTGCCATTGCCAATCAATCTGAAGTACAAGCATAGAATCAAAGCACACAGGAAATACTGCCTTGAACTACAGAAGTAAGCAGGGGTTTCCCAGCACTTTGAACAGAATAGGGAATGAAGAAGTGTTATGACTAAAAAGTATTACCCTACTAAACCAGAGGAAAGCTCATATGCACCAATTAATGCTGCATAAATAACAGGCTATTGTAAATGAACCCTCTGGGTTATGTTGCCTGCTGTGTTCATGTGGGAAAACAACAGTATGTCAGTTAAATGGAGAAATCTCAGTTGGGCCTATAAAAAAAAATATTAGCAAAAGAAATTAAGCCCAATAAGAGATTTAAATACGATTGTGTTCATACAGCCGGAAGGTAGAATATATTCAGTGAACATGTAAATGAAACCCCTACTCCAGTGTGCAAAACATATGGCCGTTACAGTGCAGAGGAGCACAGTACAGAATGAGTAGAGAAGGCTGAGGAGCTCAATGATGCTTCTCTTGACTTCCACAATGAAGGCTGGTGTTGCAGGAATTTGTTCGGGAAATTTTTAACATGGTGTTATTATGGTTTAGTAAGATAAAAATTATAGGAAATAAGCAGAGCATCAGGGCTTTCTCATAAACCCAGAGAAGGAGAAACCAAAACACACTGGTGAACTTTAAATCACAGTGCCCAATGGATGTCTAGGTCTACCACTAGGCCAAACTAAAGCTAATTAAAAGAGAACAAGGCCAGATTTAAAAAGAGCCAGCAGTGCATTTAGATGTCTACTAGAACTTCAAGCATTAAGAAGAAATGTTGCTCAGAAGTCAAAATCAAAAACACAGCCCAGCCCATTGAGTATGAGAAGTCTAAGCACTAGCACTCTCATATTCATACAAATTTCTTTATCTAGGCCTTGTTCTAAAGCAAGCAGGGCTCACCTAAAAGAGAAAGGAGAGAGTCCAAAGATAAAATCCAAAGGGGGTCGAAGTCAAAGATGCAGGAAATACAGTACCTTGGCAACGCTTTCGCTTGAGGCTTTTAGTACTCGTCTGATATCCACTCCATTTGAACAGAAAAGGGAGGTAGAAAGGGGGGAAGTGGGAGAGAACTAACAAACCAAAAACAGTAAGTGGTCATAGTAGTGACGAGTCCACGGTGTTAACAGTGTTATGCAGTTTAATTCTTGGTAGCTCCTCGTAGGCTTTTGTAAAACCGGGATGCCTTTAATTCAAATTTACCCAGTGTTATAATCATGTATATTCATATATAGAATATAGCTCAATCATTTACAATTATTAATATACTGTATGATGCTGCTTGTTGTAGGCTTATTTAATATGAGGTTACTGTCAGACAAAACAAAACAACAAAACCAGTAGCAGTTCCATAATCCACAAATTAATCCATATTGAGAAATACAAAATTTTATTGGTGATGGAAAATGGCCGAGGAAGGTGTATTAGGGAAAGCCTAAGAGACAAATCTTTCCATTTAGGTCATCTATACTGTTGCTAGCAGAACCTCCAACACCAGCAACTAACTATTAACATTATGTATTCAGTCCTAAATATTTAAAAACCAACAAGTTTAAACAAAAATTTCACTCAAACATGGCATAAAGAGAATGACAGCTTGTAATGCTCAGCAAGACATATCCAGGTAAAGTATTGGTTTAAGAGAGCAGTCCCTTGCTGTGTGGAGGTTTTAACTTGTTTTATTCTCTCTCACACACACACACACACAAACATACATATCCACTCATCTCTCCCCATTTAGCTTAACTGATTATGTAGTTCATGCACATGGTATGTCCCAGCTGTACCAACACACAGGTTACCTCTGCCACATGGGCACCATGCTCCTACTTACAAGGCAGTTATTGAGCATTGACAAATTTAAGGAGTTAGCTGTAGTGTCAGAATGACCAGAATTATTAACTCTTAACTTGTGTCATGAATGCTACAACTGAATTTTGTTGTTCAAATTGCATGTCCACGGATTTCATTACTGAATTTCTGAACCCAGAATGAGGTATTTTGCCAATATCTTGGACTACAAAAGCACGTGATATAGAACGCACTACCTCCCTCGTTCTGATGCACGTGATTGTGCTTTAAAATGATCGCTCATACTGAGACTGCTGTGTGTTAGGGCTAGGCTTTGAAAAACAATTAGACTTGCAAATTACAGCAGAACTGATCTCAGCACAGAAGAGGCAACAGCCAGTTTAAGAGAGACTGAAAGCTTTGGGCCATTCAGCAGCCCTGTCAGGGGCAGTCAATATCATGCCTGTACTATCCAGACAAACACTTTGTTGGCTGAAGAATAACTGCAAGATAACGGCAGTGTATAGCATCATCTCTCAATTGACAAATTCAGTATCAATATACTGCATCCTAAGATTCATTTAGAACTTAACACGTCTTAGACCATCACAAGTTTACCACAATTCATATACATTCATTGATTCATATAAAGTATATTAACATGACCTATTAATAAAATAATGTTGGTATAATAAGCACATCATGTCACAACATTTCTTTTTTATACTTTATCTTCTTAAAATCTTTTTATAAAGATTTCCCCCTTTACATACAGATAGGTGACCAATTAAACAAAAACAACAACTAAGTGACGTATTGGGCCACCGCTAGCCACCAGAATCTTTCAATGCCCCTTGGCATAAATTCAGTGAGTTTCTGGAACTGCAATTCAAACATTCTTCCAAAAGATATTCACAGGTGTTGTTCTGATGATGGCAGTGGAGAACACTGTCTAACCACCTAACTGTTTGAAAAACCTCCATAGGTGTAGACTTTAAAGGCCATAGCATAAAAATTACATAATTTTCATCCTCATCAAACCATTCAATGAGCCCTCATGTCCTGTAGATAGGAGCACTGTCAACTTAGAAAAGATCACTCCCATCAAGATAGAAATACTTCATCACAGTATTAAGGTGATCAGTTAGAATAACTTTGTACCGATTTGGTGTGACTCTATATACAGTGCCCACCACTAATACTGGCACCCTTGGTAAAATATGAGCAACGATGGCTGTGAAAAATTGTCCATTGTTTAACCTTTTGATATATATATTTTTTTAAATACTCTGCTCTCATGGATATCAAACAATTACAAAGGTTTATCAAAAAATGATCTTTGTTAAATGTAGTTGTGCAACAATTACTGGCTCCCTTTTAGCCAATACTTTGTGCTACCTAACTTTGCCAAGATAATGAGCTCCACGTCTTCTCCTATAATGCTTGATGAGGCTGAAGAATACATGGCAAGGGATCCGAGACCATTCCTCCATACAGAATCTCTCCAGATGCTTTTAATTTTGAGGTCCATGCTGGTGGACTCTCCACTTAGGTTCACCCAACAGGTTTTCTATGGTTTTCAAGTCAGGGGACTGGGATGGTCATGGCAGTATCTTGATTTTGTGGTCAGTAAACCCTTTTTGTGTTGATTTTGATCTATGTTTTGGATCACTGTCCTGCTGGAAGATCCAACCACGACCCATTTAAAACTTTCTGGCAGAGGCAATCAGGTTTTCATTTAATATCTGTTAATATTTGATGGAGTTCATAATGCCATGTGTCCTAACAAAATGTCCAGGTCCTCTGGCAGAAAACCAGCCCCAAAACATTAAAGAGCAACCACCATATTTAACCGTGGGGATAAGGTTCTTTTCCATATGGCTACCTCTCTGTGTGCGCCAAAACCACCTCTGGTGTTTATTGCCAAAAAGCTCTATTTTGGTTTCATCTGACCGTAGAAGCCACCTAAGATCCATTTGATCTAAGCCCCCTAAGATCCATTCCAACTTCTGCAATTCACCAGCTGTGGTCCTTGGAGATTTTTTTGCCACTCGAACCATCCTCTTCACAGTGTGTTGAGAAAATATAGACACACGTCCAATTCCAGGTTGACTCATAACACTTCCAGTTGACTGGAACTTCTTAATTACTACCCAGATGGTGGAAATGGGCATTTTCAATGCTAGTGCTATTTTCTTATAGCCACTTCCCATTTTGTGAAGCTTAACAACCGTTTGAAGGCCTAGTTCATTACTTGACTGCTGTTTTGCATTTCATAGTTTTCTAGAACTTCACATTATTTGGATAATTGGATAAAATAAATGTTAAATTTGATTTTTACAGAACTGAATGAAGAATAATGTTTTTAATATTGTTTTTGTTTGTGTGTTAGTTTCAGTAAAAGTGTGATCATGTTATTGATTTGTAGTTTTTCAATTCAAATTCATTAAATTAATTAAAAAGTCTAATATTAATACAATTATACCAAAAAACTATTTTAAAATAGTTTTTTTTAATTATTATTATTCTTTCGGTTTTCAGCCAAGTGCATCCTGAATTTTCGGTGCATCACTATCATATACCAGGACTTTACAAGAGATGTAAACCATAAAAAAAACAGAAAATTTGTGCTTTTATATTTTATCCAGCAGTATACTACAATATTTTTTACCTTAAAAAAAAAAATCAAACATGCAATTTAACTTAAATTTAACTCAAAATGCTTAACTTAGTGACACAAAATAATGGCATAAATCTCATTTGGTACAATTAATTATAATGATTAATATTAATATAATTAACAGTAATAATTAACATAATATTAATAACAATGAATATAACAACATTAACAATAACCAAAAGGGCCAGAAATATGCTAATTTAATGGCAACCATTAATACTAATTTAAGAAACAATCAATATGCAAACAAATGTGGGGAAATATTTCTGCTTTGCTATTGTAAAATACGCTGTCAAAATCACATCAACAATAAAGTGGAATATGACTTTTTGCCCTGACCTAATTTCCTATATTACTATTGCTTGCAAAATAAGTAGGTATATCCTTTCTATATAATCTAGTTACATGATATAGAACAGCATGCTATTCTGCAACACATAAAGCACAATTACTTTTGACTGCATGAAAGTAGTATTTGCATTTTGCTTTGGCTAACCTAATGAACTCCCTGAGCTCTTATTACAGAGCATAGTCTACCTTTCCCCACAGTGCTAAAGAAATGTGACAGACTAGAACAGCTGACCAACATTGTCGTACTGTTGGTCAGCTGGTATCAAATGAAAATTCAGTGTGTAGTCTAACAAAGTGTCAAGTAACCGTGTCATTTCCTGATGGAGCTGCTACTTGACCCTTCCTTGTGATTAAAACTGCTGACATAAAAAGCAATTACAGCCAATGAATTAGGTGAACAATATTTAACTGCAAAGGTCCCCTGGTACCTTTTTACACTAATTATAGAAATGGTTCATGTGACATTGTGAATATTGTGTGCACGCTTGTGTAAAAGCAGTTAAAAAAGAGAAATAGAGTTGGACAGTGACAAACGGGGGGGGTTTCTTTTACACGGCATACAGACTAGTTCCTTTTACAAAACCTCACTAAAACAGCTGACTTACACATTGAAAGCAGAAGAGGAGACAAATGACATGTTTTCTTAAATTACAGTTATTTAACCAGATACTTCATAGCTGTCCTCTTCCTGTGTAGACACATATTTTAAGCTTGTTAAACTTTAGATCTACAGAGCGTAACTATATGACACATAGGGCTAGTTAATGGCTTCACACACAGGTTCCACTGTTTATACATCAACACTTAAATAGCACAGTGACATTTTCTCTGCTACATTTTTAATTTGTTCGTCAGTGAGAAGGCAATTTACAGCTCAAATCAGTGGTGTTCAAAAGGTGCTAGCAGACAGTGGAGCAAACCACTGCACCATTTGATTAAAAGACATCCTTAGCCATGAGAAAGTATGCATGTTTAAGTGAAGGCTGCAACGGTCACAGTAACATAAATAATACTTTTTTTATCAGTCATGTGACAAGGGAGAAAGGATGGTCATCTATATCGCTCATACATACTTCTTTATTTAAAGCACCCTGTAGCTACAAGAAGAGAAGGAATGACCTTGTACTGCACAAGTCTGAGAATGGCTACAGTCTACAGACTAGTCAAAGCATACAGTATAAACCTTATGTGTACAAAATCAACTGTAACTTCACACCTTTGTTTGCTAATTCAGAAACCTTTCAATGGCTTCAGATCTCAAGTTTGTATTTAGTCCATCAGTATAGTCACAATCACATTTGCAGGTTTCTCTAGGGGGGGAGGGGGTGTTATTTATGCTCTGAAGACTAAGACACAACTTGAATGAATTCACCGAAATGCACTTAGTGAAAAATCAATGAATCATTTACTAACATGGATAAATACAGTTATTTGCCTAAAATGGCCATCTCTTATTACATACAGCTGAATGACATATAGCAACTCTCCCTCCAGTCAAAATGGGCCTGAACTATAAAATGGGTTGCTCATATACTAACCGTCCAGGCTCAAGCCCTGTAGAGGTCTGAGATATACAGCCCATGAACTCTGCAGACAAGTAAATGAAAAATACACCGTACAGATCTATAGCAATATCCATGATATTTGATGCCAAATGGCTCGGAGTACTCTTACTTTCTATGGCAGGAGGAAAAGCCTTAGTAAATAACTCTAATGACAGCAGCAGCCTTTACGTGGAGTCTATAACTCATCCAGGCAGCATCTACTCATATCTAATTTTCACAGCTGGCATCCTATCACAAAATGAATTTGGTTTACATACAGCAGCATCTTGCTTGATACGTAATCAAGTATCAACTCTAAGACAAATGGGGAGAGGGAGTTTTTTCAGTCACACACACAAACAATGGAATGCTCTCTTTCTCTTTTCGCTAATAATCACCTCAATGTGCTGTATATGTACATCCTTACCATCTTTGCTATCCACCGTCTTGGCCACCACATCATTTTCTAAAGTGTCCTGCATCTGTTGTCCCCGGAAGCACATCAGGTGCTCCTTCTCTATGAGGTCACTCTCGTCCTCCTCCATGGGCGTCCATGTGCCATCTATAAACCACTGTCCCCTCATGACAGGGATGCAGTCCTGCTCTGTAAGGACAAGAGACATCTAAGCAGCTACCTTCATTAGAAATTTATAACAGAAGAGTTGCAGTTCTCAGTAAATGTTCCCAAAAAAACAAAATTCCCCAAGAACAAAGAAAAAAAACCCCACACATTCAACAAAGCCTTATTCAGACAGGATTACTTTCACTGGGCAAAGTCTGTAATACTATTTTTAAATGTCGCGGATGTGTGTGTGTCACACTTTGTCATATACCGGTTTTGTTTGCACATTCAAGGACTGAATATAAAAAATAATATGCGATCACTCATTACATTTGTTTCTTGCAGCATCTAGTGTTAGATGATTAAAGAACTGACAACAACATAACTGCTTGTTCATTTATTTCTAGCAAATTAAAAGCTACGTGATACTGTGGCATATGTGAATATAAAGTGTCTTCATACGTACCATTATAATAGCCCCTTTATTCAACCTACGAGATCATGCTGTTCTGATTTCTTGTCATGGAAAGTGTTTCACATTTTCACACACACCAGATGACTAAATACAGTGAGTAGCACCGGTCAAAAATTATTATTATTATTTTCCCCCAACACAAGAGGCAGCATCGGCCAGCAAAATCACAGACGTGGCAATTTGATCTGAGAACTTCTGAGGAAGAATGGGGAAAAAATAACTACGATGGCTGAACCAGACGAAAATAATACTGCAGAATAGCACCAGGAATTCCCGCTTTTAAAAGTAATCCTATCAAATTAGGGTTTATGGGTGTTAGTCCGAGTATTCAAGTACTTATTCTGTACTCATTTGAAGGAGTGCGTCATCATCACAGGTTTGTTTACACACTCACAAATTCCTTCCTAGTCATGGATCACCTTGTCAGATTTACGTCACCTCTGCTATGAGTGAAGTTTTCTAAAATGGGAAATTAGTGTTTATTTATTGTTTAAAGTTTATTTAATTGATATACATTTAATCAGGGTTTTGTAACTATGGCTCAACATTGTTGAAATCATTCAACTGAAACTGCACAGTTGTATGCAGTAATAATGTTAAGTTGTAATGAACACCTTCTGTTAGCTTAATAGATCAAGAAGGCACTCCCTTTAATCTGAAGATTATTTTTGTGAAACACAAAACAGGAAGTAATGTGACCTAATCACTTTACTGCCTGGTTCTGGGAGTGGATAACTTTTGTTGATGTTGTAGTCTGTAGCTGATTGCAAATTAATTGGAAAGGGAGCCCAGAACTTTTCAGGTGGACCCGAGGTCACTTGAACTGCACCCAGGTTCGAAAACAACTTTTGCAAGTGACCAAGTGTAGTGATCAACCAGTGCAAGAAGACTTGAGTCTGGGGGGAAAAGTGCAAGATGAAAGACTTCATTTATCCACTGGGGAGCTACAGAAAGAAAGAACGAAAGAAAGAACGAAAGAAAAAACAAAAAACAAAAACAACACCTTTCTAAAATCAACAGCTTGGCCACCACATTTAGTCAACGAACAAGAAAGTCTTTGAGAATACGTAGTTAATTCACTGTCTCAGCATACTGTGCGAGTGCTTGGTAAAGACCAAAGAATAAGAAGTACTAGGGGTGCACTAATCACACATTTTCAAACTAATAACATTGTGTAAATAGCTTTTGTGTTACGGGGTAATACCTGATAATGGTCCGTCACTGACATCCTCTTATTAACCGGGCCTGCTCTCTGCAAGCATGCTAAGATATGAGTAATATGAATGTGATGACAGTGATGTGCTTTATCAATATTAATATTCGGTAATCATGTGCAAGGTCCATGTCGTGATTGTGAGTATAACACTTGTTGGCATAAAATATGCAGGGAGTATAACCCGATCTAACACCAATCCAGAGTTTTGAGTCAGTATTAAGATATTACAATTACCGTGCCCAAGATAATATAAACCAATGAATGCTTGTGATCTTGTAAACTCAATATTCTGGACTCGGGGTTTTAATGGTCAGTGAAGACGAGCCCTTAAACCCAGAGATTACAGAAACTGTTGAACTTAGATATCTGGTAGAAGAGCATTTTCCCTGAGCAGTCCAAGACAAAAGCAATTTTGTAACAGCTATATTTACAGCCACAATAAGCACATGTTGAAATGTGCTCTTCAGAGATCTTCATTAATCATTAAGATACTGAGAAGTAACACTCACGGTTCCAGTACACAGGATAGCACTCTTTCTCTCGGACGTCCACCTCGTAGAGTCCTCCTCGGACACACACTGCCTCAATGCTGATCTCCAGATCGGTCTCCTGGAGCTGCTCGGAGCTCTGTACTGAGGCCACGGCTGACGCATGCTCACAAGGATCCTCTCCGTCCGGTACCGCATGGCCTGAGCCACCCTCCTGGTCCGAATTCAGTTCACACAGCTTGCGGTACGTGAGCTCGATTCTTAGGGAGTCGTGCCCGACGAAAGGTTTCCACGTCTTCTTGTCTTCCTTATAAAACCAGCGCACTTCCTCCGGCCCGAGTTCCGCTACCACCTCAAAGCGCTGTCTGGGAGCGCCGGAGCGGTGTTTTCTCCTGCTCTCCAGCGGACTCGTGTTTCCGTTGTTCTCGCTGTAGTCCATCTGAGAGCCGTCGAGGTAGGACTCGGTACCGCTCCGGTAAGAGTGGTCCAAGCGCAGCGCCATGGCGTCCTGCCGGTTATGGAGAAGCCCCAGGTGCCTATCCACATCCGACTGCACCGCCAAGGAGTCATCGTAGGAGCACGGGAACCCGGCATTACCCAGGCCCCAGTCCGTGCTCCCGACGACCGAACCTCCATTTTCAGGGCTCTCCGGTGGACTAATGAAAGGCGTCTTATTCGTAAATCTGCTCATTTGCTCGTTTTGCTAAGCGAGTTATCCCAACAACGCGCGAGCAGCCTTCTCAAGTACGACGGCATAAACCCTACCACTAAAAAACAATTAATTTATGCATCACTACATAATAAAGACCATTACAGTTGGGTAGCTATACACAAAATATAGCTACACTTAGTTGTCAGTGTCAGGATAAACACGCCATGCTAAACGGCTAAGTCTTTAATTCAACCTAACAAGCGTCGCATTCTGGCAGGCTGGAATTCTGCTCGTCATACACACACACACACACACTCTCTCTCTCTTTCTCTCTCTCTCCACACAAGCTGCTCGACTCCAGAACCTTCACTGTGAAGCGCTGTAATGAAACTTTCTCGAACTTGCCCCCTGTAGCAGCGGTTTAGCCTCGGTGGATATTCTTATCCCGTCTGTCAGCAGACCTTAGGCGTGAATTCGTTCAGACCGAGTACAAACAACTCGCTAGAGCCTGCAGTGACAAGTGCGTAATTCATTCTTGTACGCAACAGCGCACGGGACGTGACGTCATTACGTAGTTTTCAACGAGAACGCGCACGTTCTTGCAACCTGAGTGGGGATGGTACAGTGACAGTATGTACTAATCAGAGTGAGGGGGGGTACTTACTTCTTCTTCTTGTTTTGGTTTTAATGACGGATGGCAAACCAATTTAAGGTGCATTACCGCCACCTACTGGACAGGAGTGTTGGCAGCAGATAGGCAGGAAGAAAAAAGTAATAATAATAATAATTAATTAATTAATAACTATATACTAGATATTCATACTAAATTACGAAAGTCTCTCACCTATCCTAGTATTTTTTTCAGATAATTTATTAGGGAGCGGTGCATTTTCCCAGATGTTTTTCCCAGCAACTTCTCTAGTGTCATATTTTACTTTCCAATTTGCATCTCTAGCTCAGTTCTTTCTTCCTCATATCTTTTATAGTCTAACAGAATGTGTTGTACGTGTCGTATGAATACAATCCCGGACATAGTACATCCGTCATGTTGGCACTGTCATGTGACCTTCAATGTCATCATAAACATGAAAAGTTTAAAGGGACCACCAGATTAAAGCAATCAGACTAACAGCAAAATGCCCATCAGGAAAGTTAGTTGAATTAGTAATGTAAACTGGGCGGGGTTAACAGGCTGAGGTAAATTCGTTGTCGTTAGCTTGGCCGGTTAAGGCATGATGGAGATCAGAAAAAAGATTTCAAACGCTGTGACAACTGTTTTCTTGTTTAAACCTTCAACAAGTTAACAATTTATTCGGTTATTGTTAAACAAGTCCTGTTTAACCAAGGTTTAATACTTAAGAAGCACTTCGACGCTGTCTTCCACCATTTTTATTTTTTTTTGAGCTCATCGTACTAGTCCCGTTGCATTATGGGATTTTTGACTCGGGCAGTGTCCATCGGATGCACACTGCAAAATCTCACCGGAAGCAGTAAACTATCCGGGTATTTCTCGCTTACTGTTTCTGGCCTACTGACAATTCGGACATACTACACATCTGATTTTCACCTACTGTGCCAGTGTTTTATTATACAGTACTATGGGTAGCGGGTAATATGTTACAGTATTATAGGTAACTAGTTTCATTGTTCTACCATGAATTAACTGGTTTAAAGGCTAAATTTAGGAAGTACTATAAAAATAATGTTGGTCAAAGTGTAGATCCATATCAACTTTAGTATGATAAAGACATACTAAAGGCTATTTTTTCATTCATTAATTTATTCATCTTCACTAACTGCTTTATCTTGGTCAGGGTCATAGTGGATATTAAGCCTATCTTAGGGATATTGGGTTTGACACCAGTATATCAGGGCACCATGAACACACAGGCAACTGGCATAAAGTTGGTTTGGTGTATATGTGACTGTAATCATTCCCTTCAAATGCTATTGAGCTTTAAATTATGGTACATTTTGTGTATGACCCCATGTAGTAGTGAAATACATGGCAATATTTACACGTTTTAATAGTTTATTTTAATAAAAATCAGAAATCTAAAAGGTGTGCATCATACCTGACATTTAGATGAACACTTTACAGTTGGGATCATGACTATATCATTCCCTTCAAATCCTACTGAGCTTTAAATTATGGTATATTTTGTGTATGGGCCTATTCAATAATGAAATACATGCCAAATTTAAATGTGATTTAATAGTTTATTTTAACAAAAATCTAAAAGGTGTACGTTGTAGCTGACACCCAGATGAACACTTTACAGTTGGATATATGACTGTAAGTCATTCCCTTCAAATGCTATTGAAGTTAGAATAATGTATAACAATGCCGTATGTAACTTTAGAGACGGTCCCTTAATTTCCGCATATCTGCGAATATCGACCGTCCAACGTCAAAACAACTTTATGCCAGTCTACAGGCAACCAATTCTAATGCTAAACTTGATATTTCAACTGGTCAATGTCAAATTCCTTCTCCATTTACAGAGTGATGTCAAATCAACATCGCCGCTCACACTGTGAACAATGGGTATGTCTCAGTCAGCTCCCTAGTTCAGTAGTCAGGCCACTGATCAGGGAGTCAACTATTTTAAGGGCTGTCTCAATCACAAAAATCCTTCCAGTGCACTGGAATATTTGCGCCATAAAAATCCTACAATGCACCTCAAAAACCAGGTAGTATCAATTCTCACAATGTTGCATACTGCAAAATCTCACCGGAAGCAGTATGTCATCCGCGTATTTCTCGCCTACTGTTTCTCGCATACTTAGAATTCGGACATACTACCCCTCTGGCGTACTGATTTTTGCTTACTATATAGTAGGTAAGTATATGGTTTCGGACGCAGCCGTGGTGATTTAAAGTGTGCCTATTATGGTTTTTCAAATATTACCTTTCATGTAGTGTGGTATATAGCTGTTTGTGAATGTAAAAAGTCTGCAAAAAAAATCAAAGCGCACGACAAACTGAGTTATTGACTCCCAAAAGAAGGAACTGATTCTGAACAGCTGATTCGAGTCATTATAATAATTCCAGACATACTTCCTTTACAAACCTACATACTTATAACAAAACGCCCTGCCTCTGGTTTTCATTGGCTGCTCGCTGACAGCGGTAGACCACTCACAACAGACTGGGACATCTGACCAATCAAAGAAGAGTGTGCTCTATGAAAGGAGGAGTTTAGAATTAATCCTTTAGAATGGATTATTTAATGAGTCATTTTTTACACTGGGGGAAAAAAGGTAATGTTACAGTTTAAATTATGAGCACATTAAAGTGTTTTTTGACCTTGGATGCATATAAATCTATTGTATGAGACTTCTAAAACTAAATTAAGTGCCTCGCTATTATCAGCTATTGTTGCTGTACTGCAATTTCAGTCCAAAATGTTGCATAAATGTTTGAAGTTCACTATAGTGCCAATAGCCATGCCGGCCTGTAATTGTAATCATAGCTTTTTAGGAGTGTTACATGCTCTGACAGAGCAAACAAAAGACACTTTCATGGAGGCATCTATGTTTTTTGTTTCACTTTGCACAAAATGATATTATTAAAACTTGCAAATTACTACTTACAAGGCACCACGAACACAGCAACAGTGTAACCAATCCACTTATTTGCATGTTTTTGGGAGTTAGAAGGAAACCTGAGAACCCAGAGGAAACCCACACGGACACAGGCAGAACATTGACAGAAACTCCACATAGACAGTAACCCGAACTCAGGATCAAACCCGGGACTATGGAGTGGACAGTATTGCTGCCTCCACAATGGGCCACTATACCGCCCATAATAGGTATTAATTTAATAAAATGTAACTAAACGTACAGCATCCCCCTCCTTACACTTTGTATTATTTTACTGATCCATGTTTATTTCATGTAGTCATATTTACATGTCCACATGATGGCACTGTTGGCCTTATTTTTGATACTGAGACCTCAACAAGGATGCTAAAGCCAACTTCTTACCTACTAGCCTTAACAAACTAACACTCATGATAGTGTGTTTAGGATTGTAGTTTTAACACTACAGTAATATACCGTTGTATTTATTATTAGTTTTCTGGACATGAGTCTTTGCATTTATTATTACATCCTGCTAATAAATACTGTCAAAACCTGCGAATGTGGTCCCTTACTTTCAGGCTGTGGAGTCGGGCTGATTGTGTGGCATGTCCCCTCCCTGCACAAACAGGCACACATCTGGGCAGATGGGTGGCCGCACATATGGCCGCATGTATTTGTTGACCAAATACATGCCAGAAAGTCATTATTATTGTCTTCCAAGAAGACAAATGTTCTGGACAAGGGACATGTTTTACTGTTCCTCTGCCATTTCACACCCCTCAACTGAACCACCTTTTGTACTGATTTGCCTTAAGTGCATGCATGCAAACACGCACGCTTAAGTATCCAAGTTTGTTACGGATTTTTGTGGGTTGCAGGCAAAGAAACAAACGGATGTGTGTGGTTAGACTGTTTACATGATGTAAAGGCTTGGGGTGGGCTGAAGAAGCTGTGTGTCCAGCCTGAAACTTCTCTCCACATGTAGAATCAGACCACCAGAGTATTTATACCCATCCATCATCAGCACAACAACAGAGGGGCAACTTTCAGTGGTTATGGGGTAAACAATGGCATGAACGTAATCAACAGCAGTCACACTTGAATATCTCATAATCCCACTAAACAAGAAAATCTGTGTGGATTGATTTATGGCACACATCTAAAGCTTTAGTTCAAATGTAAAACCTGTGACAAATACTTTGTGTTGCGATTCCATGAGTTCCTGTATGATAATGTGAATTCATGGGAATTTAATGTAAGGCATGTTTAGTGTCTGTTTATGTTTAACTTCTCAGAGTTCTCTTAACCAGATCTGTGTGTGTAGTCTATATACAGAGGTGCTTGAAAGTTTGTGAACATTTTGAATTTTCTATATTTCTGCATAAATATGACTTAAAACATCATCAGGTTTTCACACAAGTCCTAAAAGTAGACAAAGAAAACCCAATTAATCAAACGAGACAAAATTTTTATACTTGGTCTTTTATTTATTGAGGAAAATGATCCAATGTTACAGAAGTATGTGAACCTTTGATTTCAGTATCTGGTGTGACCCCGTTGTGCAGCAATAACTGCAACTAAACATTTCCAGGTAACTATTGATCAGTCCTGCACATTGGCTTAGAGGAATTTTTGTCCATTCCTCAGTACAAAGCAGCTTAAACTCGGGGATGTTGGTGGATTTCCTCAATGAACCGCTTGCTTCAGGTCCTTCCACGAAATTTCTATTGGATTAAGGTCAGGACTTTGAATCGGCCATTCCAAAACATTTTATTTTTCTTTAACCATTCTTTGGTAGAACGACGTGTGTGCTTAGGGTCATTGTCTTGCTGCATGACCCACTTTCTCTTGAGATTCAGTGCATGAACAGATGTCCTGATATTTTCCTTTAGAATTTGCTGGTATAATTCAGAATTCATTGTTCCATCAATGATGGCAAGCCATCCTGGCCCAGATGCAGCAAAAAAGGCCGAAACCATGATACTACCACCACCATGTGTCACAGATGGGATAAGGTTCTTATGCTGGAATGCAGTGTTTTCCTTTCTCCAAACATATCACTTCTCATTTAAACCAAAGATTCTATTTTGGTCTCCTCCATCCACAAAATATTTTTCCAATAGCCTTTTGTCTTGTCCATGTGATCTGTGGCCAACTGCAGAGGGGCAGAAATGTTAGTTTATGAGAGCAGTGGCTTTCTCCTTGCAACCCTGACATGTACACCACTGGTGATCAGTGTTCTCCTGATGGTGGACTAATGAACATTAACATTAGCCATTGTGAGAGAGGCCTTTAGTTGCTTAGAAGTTACCCTGGGTTCCTTTGTGACCTCGCAGACTATTACACGTCTTGCTCTTGGAGTGATCTTTGTTGGTTGGTCTTGAATTTCCTCCATTTGTACACAATCTGTTTGACTGTGGATTGGTGGAGTCCAAACTATTTAGAGATGGTTTTGTAACCTTTTCCAGTCTGATGAGCATCAACAACTATTTATCTGACCTCATCAGAAATCTCCTTTGTTCGTGCCATGATATACTTTCACAAACGTGTTGTGAGGATCAGATTCTGATAGATCCCTGTTCTTTAAATAAAATAAGGTGCTCACTCACACCTTATTGTCATCCCATTGATTGAAAACACCTGACTCTAATTTCACCTTCAAATTAACAGCTATTTCTAGAGATTCACATACTTTTGCCATTCACAGATATGTAATATTAGATCATTTTTCTCTGTAAATAAATGACTAAGTATAATATGTTTGTCTCATTTGTTTAATTGGGCTCTCTTTGTCTACATTGAGGACTTTTGAGAAAATCTGATGATGTTTTAGGTCATATTTATGCAGATACAGTGCATCCGGAAAGTAATCACAGCTCTTCACTTTTTCCACATTTTGTGATGTTACAGCCTTATTCCAAAATGGATTAAATTCATTATTTAATACTTATGTACATGTGCTTTTTTGTTTTTTATTTTTAATAAATTTGCAAAGATTTCAAACAAACTTCTTTCACGTTGTCAATATGGGGTATTGTTTGTAGAATTTTGAGGAAGATAATTTTGGAATAAGGCTGTAACATAACAAAATGTGGAAAAAGTGAAGCGCTGTGATTACTTTCCGGATGCACTGTATATATAGAAAATTCTAAAGGCTTCACAAACTTTCAAGCAGCACTGTATTTGTTGGATTACATGTGCATGTGAGTGTCTGCACATGTGTGGGTGCTTGGATGTGTGTGACGGAACATCTGATCTCTTGCTCGCTGCACACCGCACTTATTTGGAGGTGGTCTGTCCACGGTCAGAGGCCAGGAGCAGATTTAATATTTCATAGGAACGCAGCACACTCTGGATGCCATCATTGACTCCACATGGCAGGCCAGAAAGCACCTCTGTGAACACTTGGCTGAATTATGCTGCCTGCCAGTCCCCCCCCCCCCCCCCCGGCCCCCCCGCCACCCATCCAGCCCCCCCCCCAACCCCCCCAACAGGCTCCTCACTCGCTGGGCCTCACAATTACAAGCTAGCCACGCAAGTACAGATGTCGGCAGATGTTGGCAGATGTCTTTAACTCTTTGGATTCTGGATATCTCTTTAACTTTTCCTTTTTGATGATAGCTTTGTGTTGACTGTTGTTAGGAGCAGGCTAAACACAGAGGGCAAATATTTGTGCAAAGTACATTTTCATAGTAGATGACTTTAGTAGATGACTTGTGCGTATCTGTGAAAAAAAAAATCTATTTTAGCCTACTTAATAAACCCTTTTTGGCAATTAAGTTTTAATGACTTTCTCATCCTGTTTTTTAAACAGTGTATCAGGCTGCAAATTTTTTTAGGAGTGCCATCATTGCTCATAAATGTAAAATGTCCATAAGATCTCCAATGAGACCTTGTTGCTTTTATCAACCAGTATAAACAGTGGTGCATGCCACATTTCAGTGCTGCAGATTCACTAAGGGCATCTGTGTAATTCAAGTACTGCTTTTGTAACACCTTTATAGTCCAGTGTCTCCTGGTGAAAGCTAGTGTTTTAAAACATTAAGTGTGACTCAGACATAAAAAAAGAAGAGTGGAAAAATGAAGAGCAGGATTGAGGAAGGGAGAGGTCAGAAACTCTTTGAGGAGTTCCAGCCTGTGTACAGCTCTAAGCATTCCACTATCAATGCACTCTCCACTTCTGAAGAACATTATAAACAGGAAGCGTAGGCCAAATACATTTAGAACATGCTTGAGAAATTGGACGTTGCAAAGCTTAGACTAAGCACACTATTATTCACCAAGATCAGACCCAATTTCACAGTGGAGACCTTTGAAATTGTTTAGAAATTATGCAGGATATTAAACAGATGGTACAAATGCATGTTTAGTCATTCATGTTCAATAACAATCCTCTGACTTGGCTGTCACACTCCAGAGGGCTGACCTCAGCAACTCACAGCAATACTGCTATTGGTGCTATATGTAAAACTTTTCTCACACAAACTCATTCAAACCACTACGTGAAATTATTCAGGTGTATACACATTTTTTCTGTAGTAACATGTTTTAATTGCCTTCTCAACAACAATAAAAACTAGCAATGTGTATACATTAAACTAACACAGGCAGCAGATTGGGCGACAAATATGAAGTTTACTGTACAACATTGTTCAACTCTGACGTACATTGGGTTTTTACTAATTTTAGGCATTTTTCAGGCCTAGATAAAAAGGCCTTACTCCACCCAAGTCAAAACTGCTCAGCTCTGCCTCTATTTCCTAAAATTCAATAGGTATGGCTTAGAAAGTTTGTCAAACAAATGAAACAAAAAAGTCACCCAAGTGATAGTATTTTACTTTCGTGCAGGTGGGAGCAAACAGTCAGACATGAAGTTTGTGGGACAAATCAAAACCAATGCATTTAGAGCAATTGCATTCATTCATCCTTAGTAACTGCCTGGCCAAAGTCTTGTTGGTTTAATGTTTAGAATACTAGTTCATGGTTCATGTTGGTATAAATTTAGACTACTAGTTTGTTTATATTTTTGGAAACGGAACCAACTAGGTTTGTACAAACAAAAATAATACTAATAATACTGTCATAGGCCATGCCAATCCAAATACAGATACAGATAGTATTGTATTTCACCCATACTCTACAACAACAGATTTGATATGCCTAAGGTAGCATGACAATAAAACTTTGTTTTGAAGTGTTTAGAAAACACAGTAATTAATGAAGCATGACTGCTTGAGGATGAACAGATTGATAGAGAAATTAGTCCAGATCCTTTACATTTATATATGCAGTAATTAGGCTAAGTTACTTTATTTTTTTGGAGTAAACTCTCTTTCAGTGGAAGTGACTAAAATAAATTCTGCATTCCATTATTTTTCTTATCTTCCCAATTTGGAAGGATGATAGAAAGTATCATTTGTGTCATGCAGTGTTTTAATTTCTCACCACAATTCCACCAATCTTTCAAAGAACCAAAGAAATGAACAGAAGAAATCATGAACATGAACAAAGAAATCTTGGTGGAAATATTGCGGTGTCAAGAAGGCTCGTATGTCATAGAAGTGTATCATATCAACAAAATGGTCTTGTGCAGGCCAGGTCATGACCTTCTATGGTCCAGAAATGATCCGCTGCATCTGACTTACTAAGTGGGATATGACATGACATTCTAATTCCTTTTTCACGGGAGAGCGCTCTAAGCAAACACCAGACTTGTTTCTGTAGGACGGAGGAGTGTTTTCTTGTGTCACACTTGTTGAGTGAACACTGAACTCCCCTTCCTCATCTCACTGATAGTGTAAGGCTCCAGCGGTGAGATGGTTAAGGCTGGTCTAAAGCCCCCTCCTGCTTTTTCTGGGGCCAGGCCTCTCTGCTGCGTGCTGAGAGCTTGTGCAAGTTCCCTCTCGGCATACACACTCTGCTGAGGCATTGCAGCCAAAACAAGCAGGTGTTTGCTGAACCCATGGCTTTGGTCTCTACTCTTGCCAGGGAGTCCTCAGCATTCATGTGATTTTATAATTAGCGAAATCATCGCTGCTCTGGCATGGCCGCATTTCTCCCTTTCTTTCTCTCGGGCTCTTCTTTTCTCCACCCCGTGTTTCCTCCCTCCCTCTCTTTCTGCCACATGTGGGTCAGTGAACATGCCCTCTTCAGTGTGGCATGAGGCCCATGGGAAGTTGGTGTCTTGTTCAATACCTGGCACTCGGATTGATTGACTCACACTGAATGACCTTTCTATGCTCAGAAAATCAGGTCAAAACAGGCTTAAACTCACCATGTTACAGGTCAGGTCATGCTTTTTAGTTTAGCTTATGAAGAAAAGACTTTCTCCAAGAATTGTCAAGCTGCATTTATTTTAAACACTTGCATCATCTTGGTTGAGGTATATGCGTTAGGTAATAGCTCAGGTATCATTCTCTTTAAAAAAAAAATAAAATAAATAAATTATGAGACCTTTTTCCACTAGAGGGCAACACGTTCAAAGGAGTTGGTGTCTTACCTATGTCACAGTATACTAATTTAATCTGATCTTGTTCATCCAATGGTAGAAGTCAAACCTATGTCCATACTGCAAGAGAGAGAGATGTGCTGATGTTAAAGAACAAATGCCAAAAGATCTAAGGGCCGTCTTCTTATACACACAAGAACATGCATACACACACGTACGTGGACACACACGTACATGGAGACATGTTTGTTCATGCAGTGGGACACTGTGTTTTCAGAGGAACAGCATGAGAGATGAAGGAGAGAAAAAAAAAACGAGGGGCGACTGAGGCTTGGATGTGGGGTCTGCAGGTCTGGTGACCACATGTCCCATTTTGCTCCATGCATGGTTATTGATGGGTTGGGTTTCATGCTAAACAACCACGTAGGGGTTGAAAATAAACCCTAAGAAAACCCAGAGGAGAGGGTGGCGGTCAGGACAGGAGCAAGACTGAAGAGAACCCATGTATCCATTAATAATTCATCTGTTATCACACCCATTATACACATAAACACACATGAACACAGACATAAACACACTTCTGTAATAACATGAAAACATTTCATCTCTATTTAGGAGAGTTTTGCAAACAAAAAGTGAATTACTGCATGAGCAATCAGAAGAGCGTTGCTTCCTGATTGTTTTTTAGCTATTAAATGGGTTTTTGTGGCATTTCCCCTTAATGTGAATCTGCTGTTCATTTGCACAGTCATCTGTCTTCACTGTTAATCTTATTTTCCAACTTTAAGCTGTTAAAGGGTGACAAGGAAATGAAATAATTATGTCATGCTGAAGAAGGATACAGTTACATGCACAGGAAATGTTAAATTACATTTTCATCAGCCAGTAAAGCATGTAAAGAGGCAGTTAATTGCCTTTCTAACATTGTTCCTTGCTTAAAAGAAGAAAGAACTGTCCCCCCCCCCCCCCAAAAAAAAAGGCTAATCTTTTAACTATAGAGGAGCAGAAAACCACATCAAACACCACACACACACGTGAATCTGTCAGCAATGAAGACCTATCAGTACAGTAGTAACTACCAGCCTGAGGGAGGTTTGTCAATTGACTCATAAATGACTTTACCTACTTGGAAATAGCAGTACATGAAACCGCACGGAATACCACACCTTATGGACTTTACATGATACAGAGCAAAGAGCCTTGGAACCCACACTCCTGTGGAGTGCAGACAAGGAGAATGTTTTTAAAATATGCATGCATAAAGGTAAGACTCACTATCAGCTACCCACCAGAGCATTATCATGCCTGCATAATCAGAACATAAAGAAATAGCCGTGAGACTTGTGTGAATTAATGTATATGTGCTTAGCTGATGGAGGTGAGCGTGTATGTAAAGTCCTGGCCCATTGTAGAGGTAATGAACCTGTCTGTCTCATGTCAGGCAGCTGTCAGAGTCACATCTAGCCCCATCAATATTATCCATATGCCTGCATTGAACACACGTTTAGATTGCTGACGGGAATGTCAGGAGTCAAGTAGAACCTCTTAAAATGTGGCCTAAAGGTCAAAGGTCACTGACTAATGAGTAAAAGCTTTTTTTTTTGGGGGGGGGGGTTAATTGTGGGGGTAGGTAATGGCCCTCTGTGTGGGGTGTAGGGGATGAGAGGGGGGCAGTCAGGTCAAAAAGAATGTGCAAAAGGACCACCGCTGGTAAGGGGGTGATGAGGTGGACAGGAAGCAGTGAGAGGAGTGAAAGAGGCAGAAAGGCAGTCTGGTGAGGAAGGAGGAACAAAGCAGGTGATACAGTCCTAAAGCATAAAAGAGATTAAACCAAGAAATACCTTGCAAATATACGGCTCACCAAAAAACAAAGTGACAACTACACATGGTCAGGACTGAAAGGTGTTGGTTAATAGTTGGAACAAGTTTTAATGATTCTCTATATAGGCAAAAGGGGTATTACACATAATGATTAAAATTTTCCAGTCATTTAGAAAAATGAGAATGACAAAAATCATTCTTATTAGAACTTATAAGAAGTAGTAATAATACTTTGACCAAACGTGAGGTTTCACACACATAAAATCTTATCATTCATCACCCTGGGAAAAAAACCCCTAAGCGTTCAGCATAAAAGAGACAGATGGTTGTTGACCTACACAAGTCAACACATGGTTACAAAAATACATGACATAACATACTATTACCAGGGTCAAAATGAAAAAATGATAAAAGTGTGAAATAAAAAGTTGCAGGGAATAGAGTCATGATCATATTAAGCACATGCACACACAGGAATTTGTGTGAGGCTAAGAAAGCTCAGAATATCCACAGTTTCAAAACTATACAATTTAGTTGATTCTTGAGGTTCTCAAGTTTCAGACTCAGGCATCACACATCACCTCAATAACAACAAGCTGTTTGAAACAGTTGCATGAAAGAAGATCTTCCTTCCAAAAAAAATAAATAAATAAAAATGCAGCATCTAATACTTACCAAGCGTTACTAGAACTACAATTGGAGTCAGGTGGTGTGGTTAGAAATCAAACTTTTGGTTCATGAGTACCATTTGCATATTTGGAGAAAAATATCTGCATGGAAGGAATATCCCCCAAAACCCACTGTAATCTGTGCTGGTGGATCATTGATATTTTGGGGCTGTGGTACAGCTCTTGTGAATATTGACAGCATTATAAATTCTGCTATCAAAATATGGCTGCCTCTGCCAGAACGTTAAGGCTGGAATGGAGAGGGATTTATTTTCCTCAAGATAATGACACCAAATATACATCCAAAATGAATCAAGTAGAAATACAAAATAAAGGTATTGCAAAGGCCAGTGTGGATTTGAAGCGCCTTGAAAACCTGTGGTCTCAATTAAAAGATCACTCTAAAAACCTAAAACATAAAGCAGCACATGTTCTAAAATGTTCTACATGTAGGGGTGGTCCTAGATGGTCTAGATCCATCTAGAAGTGTACTCTAGCCTTATTATACATTACAGTGCTGTTATTCTCTCAATGGAGGCTTCACCAAGTATTAATTGTGGGAGTGGCAATATTTTTAAAGCCAAGGTTTTGTAGTCAGAAAAAAGTGTTAAAAGGAATCGATACAGTTATACTATTTTTACAGCTTAAAATAGAAGTCAGTGCTTGTGTCATGTCAATTTTAGTTACTAATCTGTATCCAGAACTCTTTTTGATAATGTTTCTATGCCCATATCACATCTCATAATGGTACTCATAAATGTAGGTGGAGTTCTCTGGAGGTTGTGGGGTAGTGAAATCGTTCCCATGTGAAGCTAGTGTCAACTGTAAATTTTAAGTGTGTTCAGCTGCAAATCACTTTCATGTCGACAAGAGTAGCAAGTTGCAGTCAGGGGAGGAGTTGAAAACACAGCCAGACAGTATGGGGTCCGAATTGTTTCATAATTCGAAATAAATAGATTACAATCTACAAATAAATTTAGTGAGAAATGACACAAATTCACAAATGCACTGAATGAGATCCACATATTGAATTGTTAGTAGTTTCACAAAAATAAATTAAATTGACAAATAAATAAAATGAGATTTGCAAATATATATATATATATATATATATATATATATATATATATATATATATATATATATATATATATATATATATATATATATATATATATATATATGTTTTTATGTCACAAACACAACTCTGCCCTTCATTCATTTATGGATCGTGTCCTGTGCATTTGTGGATTTTGAAACATTTCTAGCATCAAGAGTGCACACAAATACACAAATAGTTGGACTTCGCCCACCGTCTACTCAAGCCAATCGGATAACTGCCACATTGCACGGACCAATCGTAGCAGGTTCTCGCTCCAGCCAATCACTTTTTGTTTTACAATCAGGACAGGAATAGAGTCATATTGCACCGAACTCACAGAACATGAGGATCGTAATCTGTTTATTTGGAATTATGAAACAATTTTAACCCCGTAGGACAGTTTCTTCATGTAGTGTGCTGCCACTGACAACAAGCAAAAGCTTTTGCAGATATTGAGCAAAGAACTAATAAACATAAACTAATAAAAAACAACATTTTTGTTTCTATATTTATGGGTATATATTGATTTGGAATTCAGAAGTGAAAAGTAATTAAATGTAATCACTTTCTTTTAATAGGGCAAATAGGGTAAAAGTCAGTATAGAGGTGCATGAACTGGAATATTAATATTAAAGACAAACACTTCCTGCTATCAGTTCAATACAGTGTGTATATAAATGGGTTCCATTTTAATAATAATAATAATAATAATAATAATAATAATAATAATAATAATAATAAGTTTATTAATAAGTTTAATAAGTTTATTTTATATATAGCGCCCTTCTCAGACCCAAGGCCGAATTTTATTTTACACATGCCATATTACTATGATGACGTGAAATTAGATTTACCCTACTGAACACTTAACATATAGAATACAAGCTATAAGAATTTATTAGTCATCTCAGCATATTGTCCAATGAGGACTAAGCTCTATGTCATTGCTCTATCAAGCTGACTGTGAGCTCATGCTGATGTTTCTGGAGGTTCTGTTATATTTGATAGGAATGTTATCAGACACTACTACTGAAGACTGCTGTTCAGTGCAGTTCTGTAGAAAAGCAGAGGTATCATTTTAGATAACAACGTAATAAATTGTAGCATACTATTCGATACAGTATGCAATTTAGGACCTTTTTTTTTTTTTTTAGGATTCCACTAATTTTAGCCCCACCCATATGTCCCTGTTCAGTACTCTTGGTACCTGGGAAACAAGGGCCATCAGTTCAGTAATTAGTTATGATACAGGCCACCTGACAACGGAAACAATATATGGAATCATGAATTTGTAAATATACTGCACTCTCTGGTGGAAAATCCTATTAACAATGTAACATACATTATTGCCATATTCCATAAAACTCTGTCTTATATCCAACTCAGCAGCTATGTGTGGTGACAATGGCTAATTGGTGTACCAGACTTTAAAGTCTGATTTTGCACAGAAAGTCCAGTCTGTTGCAATCTTGTGAATTCTTTTTATTCATTCTTTTTCCATTTCTCATTCCATCTACTGGTCTGTCTTTTCATTCCCCCCTTATTCTCTCCCCCCTTCTCTCTTTTTTCACTCCTTCCCTCCTTGCCACACTCTTTGACCCTGACATGGTGAAATTGATTCGCAAGAAGCTTCCAGCATCCCTTTTCTCTGTCTTGGTGAGACTGAGGCAGTATATTACAGTGGCTCGGGAGAGGGAAAAGAAAGCGGCTCTTGTGTTGGGGAGTTAACCTTTAGCACTGTGCTGCTGCAGAGCTCTCTGAGACTCGCTTTGTTCCCTTGGTGTCTGGTCCCGGCCTGCCAGAAGTGTCTAGGCCTGTCTGAAGCCATGATGCCTATCCCTTCCACTTCCAAATGAATTGCAGGTTTTCCTTAATGTCTACATGAACATGTGGCAAATAGAAATGTATAAAGGAAACAGGGCACCTTTTAGTTATATGTAGCTTAGACAAGTTTGGTAACCTTACTAGTCCAATCTTAAGAGTTCTTCTGCATAGGAAGTGCTTTGGTGAGGCTGTATTCAGGGCCAGTGCCAGTGTACTGCTACAGAGAGCTGAGTATACCCTTTTC